>NW_011501251.1:33329-33469 GCF_000495115.2 Populus euphratica | reverse complement strand
CCCCCCCCCCCCCCCCCCCCCCCACCACCACCACTACTACTACCACTACTACTACTACGATTACTACTGCTACTACTATAACACTTGATGCAACAAATACTTGGCACTTTCATAGTCCAACCATATGGTATAACCTATAC
>NW_011501251.1:31623-33128 GCF_000495115.2 Populus euphratica | reverse complement strand
TACTACTACTAGTATTATTAGTATTATTATTGCTACTATTATTATTGTTGTTGTTATTGTT
Organism: Populus euphratica; assembly: GCF_000495115.2. Taxonomy (NCBI): domain Eukaryota; kingdom Viridiplantae; phylum Streptophyta; class Magnoliopsida; order Malpighiales; family Salicaceae; genus Populus; species Populus euphratica. The sequence continues at coordinate 33,067 of NW_011501251.1, read as the reverse complement.
AGTATAGTTGTTTATAATTATTGTTTATACCTCCTTGTGGTTCGACCCAGGTCTTGCCGGGTTATTTATTACTTCGACACTCCTGCACTTGAGAGAAGACATCAATCTTTTAGTCGTGTCATTGTTAGGTCAGAGTTTAGTTTTGCTATAATTCTAGAATCATTAAATAGTTGGATAAGAGAAATCTTTTCATTTTCTAATATGGCATAGTCAAATTAGGTTATAATCCTTAATCTCAAAGAACCTAATCAATTAAGCTAGCTCACTTGGATGCTTAAGATTTGACTTTGGGCTTAGTTTCCTTAAATTTAACATAATATTATGTAGCTTTTGGTTACAATGTAGTTTCTGATATTTCTCAATGAAAATGATGAGCCTTTAGATGGCCTATTATTCTTTTTTTAGGTTTCAGTATGTTCCAAGAAATATCTATGTTCATAAATACTTGATAACATTGGCAGTCATTATCATCAAAAATGTATGGACTAATCGATGTAGGGCATGCCGCGAGATAAATCTATGACATGCTTTACATGATAGGTCATGACGATGTATCTGTTAGAATGGGAGGTGAGGGTGGAGTAACAAAAGATGGTCGTCTCATACTTCCAGGTGCATTCAAGAATAGTGAGATGATATATCCTTTCTTTTGGTCAAGTTGTGATTTCATGACAACTTCACTAATACAGGGAAGTGATTTTTAAAAGAATCTCTTTGCATTTGCTAACCCTTTAGTTTTTAGTGATTATAATGAACATGGTACTAATATGTAAAATCTTATAATAGGGAAATACAATTGCAGAAACGTGTGTTAAGAAAGGTGATAAGGATTTAAAAGTGTATTTTTATCAAGGTTTTATATCATCATTTTGCACTTGAAGTATCAATAACTACTTAACTAAATCATGTTTTATAATAACATATCTAATAATATAAGATACCTTTAATTTATTGTAAATGTTCATTTTAAATACAGGCCTATCACATAAATAAAAAAAATTGATTGATGAGTTTAAGAACTGAAATTGAAAGGATAAAGAGATGGCCAAACTTAGAAAAGAGATGTTGGTGCAATCCAAACCGGAATACTATTCGGTAATTAGGTCATATCTTCAGCTATAGATCTCAGATTTAGGTGTACTTTATATGGATGCAAAGATAATACATAAGCCTCTAACTTTCATATAGAGCCCAAGATTTAAAAAGGTCATTTTCAAGTCTAAATTATAGCAGCAACAAAGAAGTCTGAATTTATCCTATAACCTAAACATTGTTTAGTATTTGACCCATATCTAGAGTTTTAGAAGCTAGATGACCACTATTTTTTTCCTGGAAAGCTGAGATAATTTCCTACAATTTTATGTTTTCAAATGGTTATAATTCTGATGTTATTAATGACATTTTAGGTAGACAAGAGAAGATAAGAATTGTCACCAAGTCAAGA
>NW_011501251.1:31074-31200 GCF_000495115.2 Populus euphratica | reverse complement strand
TTTACACTAATGGTGTAAAAACAAGTATAGTGTAAACTCAATATGGACTCTATTGTTTGATACTAACATGTTTTGTATTTGTTATCTTGTTCACTCTTTAATACTGTGCTGGTTAAATGACTAAGC
>NW_011501251.1:30319-30399 GCF_000495115.2 Populus euphratica | reverse complement strand
CAAGCAAATGGTTGAATTGATATGCAATGGAACCTTTGAAGATAAAGACCTTGATAAAACAATTCAGTACTTAGACTTGC
>NW_011501251.1:29854-30045 GCF_000495115.2 Populus euphratica | reverse complement strand
CTTTGCCTTCTTTTAAGGAATGCCTTCATGAACAAGCTCATGCTTTAAACAATTTTCAAAGGCCCAATCATAACCCATACTCGCAAACATACAAATCTAGTTGGAGAAATTACTTAAATTTTAGTTGCAAGAGTGACAATGCACAAACTTTACAACCACAGTTTCAAGCACACCATAATTTCCAAAATTCT
>NW_011501251.1:27866-29668 GCF_000495115.2 Populus euphratica | reverse complement strand
TAAGTTTCCATCTCAAGCACAACAAAATCCTAAGGGGCAATACAATGCAAATGCAAGTAGTTTTAGAAGTCAACACATAGATCAAGTCAAATTAGTCATCACTCTTCGTAGTGGTAAGGTTATTGAAAAACTCACTCTTGAATCTTGTGAGAAAAATGATGAGTCAATCTCTGAGGATAAGGAAAGAATTGAATCTAAATATTGCAAGGAAAAAACTGATTCCCCACCAGTACGTCCATTTCCTTATGTTATGACTAAACAAAGGGAAGTTAGTCAAGATTGTGAAATCTTTGAGACTTTCAAACAGTAAGAAATCAAGGATGAAAAAGGTACTGAAAATGTTGTCGAGGATCACTTGTTAGAATTGACAATAGATTCGACATCTAACATCACATCAATTAATGATTATTTTCCTGGTGAATCCTTACTTTCTCTTTGTCCAATGTCTTAGTATGATAAAAATCTTAATTTTCTTACTTTAAAAGATTTGCTAGCTCATTGGAGTACCCAAGAAAAAGAAAAGTTTTTAAACGAAGTGAAGAACTTTTATTAGGATGACCCTAACTTATTCAAATATTATCCTGATCAAATATTTCAAAGATGCATTCTTGATAATGAGGTAAGAAATATCATTAAATTTTATCAATATAAAGCATGTGGGAGTCATTTCTCATCAAAAAAGATAGCTGCGATAATCTTTCAAAATAGATTTTATTGGCCCACCATATTCAAAAACTCACATGCATTCTACAAAACTTATGAAAATTGTCAAAAAGTTGATTCTCGTAAAAAAGTTTTACTTTATAATTCTCGACTCTATTTATTCCCTAAGAAGCTTAGATCAAGATGGAGCAATCCCTTTATTGAGAAGTGTGTGTATCCTTATAGGGCCTTTAATATTGAGAATTCAAAGAATGATAATATTTTTTAGGTAAATAAACATCGTTTCAAAGCTTACTTTGATAATTTTCCTAGTGAAAATGGATCCATTGGTTTAAATGGTCTTATAGATAAAGGTTAATTATTTTGTTACTCTCACATTATTTATGTGTTTTTTTTTATTTATGACTCTTGGTTTGCTAGTCTCTCTCACCCCGGTTAAATGGGGGATAACGGTACTCTATGACTCTTAAGTCGGTTCTTTCAGCTTCCCATGATAACTGATATATATATGTGTATATTTGTTCAATTCATTGTTCCTTCTCTTTTCTTTGCATTTATTTTCTACTTCTCATCTTAAAAAATGGACACCATTTTTGAAAAATTAAAAAAGTTTTTCCTGATTTGCCTTAAAATACGATTACAAAAATTTAACGAGCTAGGTGTCCAAGATTGAGGTTGTTAATGAACCATAGAATTCTTGAAGAGATTCGCTGGTTAATTGAAGCAAAGGAATGATTATCAGGTAAGTCTTCTAATTCTTTTGTTTCACATATGCATGGAACAATTAAAGGCACTTTTGCAAAGAAACATCGTGTAAAACGACTGAAAGTCTGTCATCGATATGCCAGATGGACTTGTAATGCACAATGTTATTCTTTAAAAATGATATCTATAAACCGTGAAGATAAAATACAATTCATTAAGGATGGCCTGAGTAAGGAGTCTTTAAATAATCTTTTATTGACTTTTGAGATGTATCCTATTAGAGATGTGCATCATGCAATTTATAATCTATGACCCCATTTTTGTAAAGAACATGATCAACTTAGTCTTGGAAATCTGACTAAAAAAGATCATATTTGTCAGTTTTTAAAAAAACTGGATGGGAAGCTTATCCCCGACCTATAAAAGGCATTTAT
>NW_011501251.1:25949-27733 GCF_000495115.2 Populus euphratica | reverse complement strand
TTTCAGTGTGTTTCAGGTTTGTTAGTGTTTGTTATTTCAAGTGATCTCTTATATACTCTATATTTTTATGTTAGGATATTGAGGACAATATCTCATTTTAGTTGGGAAAAAATGGTAGTATTTGACCTAAAAAAATTAACTAATTATTTTTTCTATTTCATAAATCATGTGCAAAATTATTGTTATTAGGATGACAGAGTAAAGGAGCTCTTTTGTTAAAGTGACTCTTGAGACGCATCTTAGTAAACATTCTTAACAAGATCCATCATAATACTTCTTGAAATATTTAGGTTTACAAACTCTCGCAATGTTATCACTTAATTCAGCTTATACTGCTCACATACTTATTTAACATGTATTCTTAAACCTTAATTTTCACACACATATTTTAACATATTATTATGGGTTGCACATTGGATTATTACATTATTTATGTTCTTTTGTTAACGGTAACAACTAACAGAAAGGGATAGTATATAATTTGCAAAAAAAAAAATTTAAAAAAAAAGATGATAATAAAAACATAGATAAGTTTGATTTTGTAGCCTCCATAACTGAAGCAATTAAGCCTAAAGGGGTGTTTTAACACCTGATACCCTAAAGTCAACTAACTTGGAAGCTATTAGCTCAACGCTTGTTACATGGGTAAAGGAGAAAAGCTTAAGAGAATCAAACATTACACTATCTATGTATTAGTATCTGCAACCTGAGTTAACAAGCTCGTAGGGATGACTAAATACCTAATGCCCTAAGACCAACTAGTTTGGGAGTCATTAGCTAAAAGCTCATTACATAGGTTAAAGATACATTGTGTTTTAAGTTACATGTATATAAATTAAAAAAAAAGATAAAAAAATCATAACTCAAGGAAGTTAACCTTAAATATTAGAACAAAAAAAAAATTCTTCCAAGAAAAGCTCTATAACTATGTGTTGATTTATTGAGCATAAAAGAAAGGTTTATTAATATCTTGCTTAAAAGGTATTGAGCAAATATATAAATTTAATGAGAGTTTATTTATTCAGATAGATTAATAGAAGTTGAATAATGAACATCTTGCTTTATGAAATTTGCAAATTGTTTTTCTATTTTAATACTTTGATTACTACATAATAGTAATAAGCTAGTTGGGGGAGTGTGATTGGTATTTAAAAGTTCATCTTTATCAAGGTTTTATATCATTATTTTGCACTTGAAATATCAATAACTCCTTAACTAAACATGTTTTATATTAACATATCTAATAATACAAGATACCTTTATCAATAACTCCTTAACTAAAGCATATTTTATATTAACATATCTAATAATACAATATAACTTTAATTTATGGTAAATATTCATTTTAAATGTAGGTATATCACATAAATGAAAGGATTGATTGATAAGTTTAAGAACTGAAATTGAAAGGACAAAGAGATGGCCAAACTTAGAAAAGAGATGTTGGTGTAGTCTAAACCAGAATACTATTTGGTAATTGAGTAATATCTAGAGTTGTAGATCTTAAATTTATGTTTACTTTAAATGGATGGAAAGATAATACATAGGCCTACAATTTTCATATGGAGCCCAAGATTAAAAAAAGTCATTTCAAAATTCAAACTGTAGCAACAACAAAGAAGTCTAAATTTGTCCTACAGCCCGAACACTATTTAGTATTTGACCCATATTTGGATTTTTAGAAACAAAATAACCTCCATGTTTTTTTTTTAAGCTGAAACAATTTCCTACAACTTTCATGTTTTTAAATAGTTCTAGTTCTGATGTTATCAATGACATTTTGG
>NW_011501251.1:25342-25628 GCF_000495115.2 Populus euphratica | reverse complement strand
TTTCTCTCTTTCATTATGTTTAGTTAAGTTTATTATGTCAAGGTGAAAAGGTTACACTAATGGTGTAAAAACAAGTATAGTGTAAACTCAATATGGACTCTATTGTTTGATACTAACATGTTTTGTATTTGTTATCTTGTTCACTCTTTAATACTTTGCTAGTTAAATCACTAAACTAGATTTATATTGTATAACACCTGGTACAACAAATGTTTGACACTTGTATGGCCCAACTATATGGTATAACCTACACCTGTGCTATGAAAGGAACTTCATTTATTGTTAA
>NW_011501251.1:23405-25232 GCF_000495115.2 Populus euphratica | reverse complement strand
ATAATCATGTTAATAATTTATAATCTGATTGAAACCTCCTTTATGTGTGGTTTTCAATTAAATAATAAGAGTTTATACTATACTTGTTTGACATACTATTAGTGAATCCTCTAATCTTAACACTTATTGTTATCATTGTTTAATCCTTACGTTAATCTTCCATCTCAAAGTCTTATCAACTTCTTTTTATTCTTACACTATTAGTGTAACCTTTTCACCTTTACATAATAAACTTAACTAAACATAATGAAAGAAAAATAAATAAATAAACAAAATAAAAATATAAATAAGATAAAAGTTAACTAAGTAAAGAAAAGGAAATGAAAAGTATAAACTTGATATTAATGAAAGGAAGACATAAGCAATACAAAGAAAGAAAGTAAGTACATGATCTTGATCTAAAAACTAAGATGCTTAAATGCATGGCAAATGCCTCCTTTTATAGTTCAAAATTAGGAACTATTGATTTGATGACTAATTGATGAATGGGTGGCTAACTCTTGACTCATTCTAGAGATACAATGTCATTTGTATCATATCGAGCAAGCATGGTGAGGATTGTTTATATTTGTTATAATAGACTTCAAATTTTTATATTTATATTTTCTAATATTTTTGGTTTGTTGATAGTAAGAAAAAATAGGTGGAAAAGAACCTTTATGGGACGATGTGTTTTCGGTGTTGCATTAGAGTGCCAAGTAGCCTGAAACATCCATAGATAACACATCTTAAAAAATTATTGTAAGTATTTTTTTTTATGTAATTTAAGTATTATTTAAAATTAAAATGAATTTATTATTATATTTAATTTTATTATAGAAGAATTACATAAAAAAATGATTTCAAGATATGAAACTAGTCAAGAAAATCATCTTTTATTTGATAGAGCAGCTTGGTGTGTAGTTATAAGAGTTACAAAGAATAGAATATATGGTGCACCTAGTATGTTGAAATCCATGGGTAGCACGAGTGCTTCATAATCCTATACGATGGAGTCAACACCTCCTAACTCATAAATTCAGACATAGAAAAAGCAAATAAAGGAAAGAGATTGTCATATTTTATCATTACAATAGGAGATGACCTCAATCAAAAAATTTCTTAGTAATATGAGATACCAAGCTTGGACATCAAATATGGACCAAGGAATGGCGATACATATGGCTTCATCTATGCCATCACATGTGGCTTTATAGATGACAACACCTATGTATCCTTTATCTAATTCAATATATTGATCTAACCCTCGACCACTATATATTAGTCCCACCTTATGATGGTCAACATTATTTTGGTTTGTTTCCTCCACCACCCCAATCACCACTTTTATGATAGAGTATATTTATTAAATTATAATTTATCTATTTTGATGTAAGTTTAATGAGATTTAAAAATTTATTGTGAAATTTATCTTTATTTGAGTTATTATTTTTTATAAAATTAATTTCTATTCTTTATATATTTATCTATAATTTTTTGAAATATCCATAAATAATTAAAAAAAATCAATAAATGAGAAAAATAATTTAAAAAATTCAGACAATCAGCAATGGATAAGCATCAAAGTTTTCATTGCTACTCAGTAATGGATTAGTAACGCAATATTTATTGCTGACAATGGTAATTAGTAATGGAATATTGGTTGCTGATTTATATAATTAACAACGGATAATTTGTTATTAAATTCATTGCTGAAAATTTAGCATTAATTATATATATATAAAATTAGTTGTTGTTAGTTCCATTACTGAGTCCTATGAGGAACAAATTTTAATATTAGTTGTAATGGAGTAGTTAGTTGCTAGTAAACCCTTATATATATATATA
>NW_011501251.1:11560-23355 GCF_000495115.2 Populus euphratica | reverse complement strand
TTCAAGGCATTTTAGCAGAACAAGCATACGAGGCACAATACTGCTTCCAGTCCTTGAAAATGGCTCGTGATACTTGGTTTGATGACCAATTTTATACAGTAATGCTTGCTTCCACACCTTTTACCATTTGAAACCTCAAATGAAATGTCATATATCTTTTTCATGCAGAAAGGGAGAAGTAGAACTTCTATGATCATAAATTTATTGCTTTTGCAGAGCTACTTAATTCATGTTGGACTCCTTTATGTCTTGTGTGGCAATTTCTACCATGCGGTACATCGCATAACCAAAACGGAGAAAACGAAGTTGGTGGAATGGAGTATATGAACGTAACTGTGGTGACTTCAAATGAACCGTATGGGATAAATGATTGCTCGAACCCACTCTCTGATGGCCGTAAAGTTCCAAAGTTTAATCTAAAAAAAGGTGGAGTGCACAGTGGTCATGTTCAGACTTGTCTTGGGAAAGGAAAATGCAAGGCAAATCACTTTCTTTAATTAGTGGAAACACGCCAGCCAACTCCTGTATTTAAAAGAGCTACCTCTCATTTCTTTTCAGCTCACCCACCCAACGGTTTGCTTGCTTTCTTCAATCCAATTGGCTTTGGCATAGGGAAAATCATTTCCAGCTTGGTTCTTAAACTTTCAGACAAGCTCAAGTCGTTTGGTTTTTATGAGAGTAAGGCTGACGCGTCTATATTTGTTTTTAAAACAAAAACAACTATTGTATACATTCTCGTATACGTTGAGGATATCTTATTTAATAGCGGGTTCAAGTTCAGATGCAATCCATACTGTAATTCAATCTCTACAGAACAAATTTGCTGTCAGAGACTAGGGTACTCTAAATTACTCCCTTGACGTAGAGAGGCACTTCGATGCCCAGAGGGCATTTATTTAACTCAACAAAAGTATATTATTGATTTACTTAAACGAGGTAAAATGGACAAAGCCAAACCTTGGAACAGTCCCATGACTTCGAATAATTGTCATCTTAATTCTACAGATGGAAGTCCTTTAGAGGATATCAGCCTCTACCAAATATTGTCGGAAGCATGCAATATCTTGCCTTTACACGACTTGATTTGGCCTTTGATATACAAAAAGTCAACAAATTTATGCATAAACCTCATGATTCCCATTGGCTTGCAGTCAAGCGCATATTGCGCTACCCAAACATTCAGTTTCAACAGGTTTGTTCATCACAAAAACTGGTGATTTCAGACAACGAGCACATTCAGATTCAGACCGGGCAACTAATAGAGATGATTAGCGTTCAGTTGGTCCATATATACTACATCCAAATAAGTGCCAACTTGATTTCTTTGAGTTGCAAACAACAACCTACAGTCGCTAGAAGTAGAATACAAAGCAATAGCAATGCAGCTGCTGAACTTGGATCAAATCAATACTATCTGAACTCGGTCTACCTCTAACACAAAAAACTCCGACTCTATGTTGTGATAATATTGGAGCAACCTACCTCACCTCCAATCCTTTATTTCATGCAAGAACAAAATAGATTTTCACTTTGTTTGAGATCAAGTTTGCAACAAATAACTAGTGCTTCAATTCATTTCAAACAGAGATCAGTCAGCAGATGCACTTACCAAGTCATTGCCGCTAATCAGATTTAAACAAGTCCAACACAATTTGAATGTCCATGATCTACCCTCCAGATTGAGGGGGTGTGAGGAGAGTCAAGTTGATGTAACCGAAATCAAGGGAGATCATACCCAGAAGACAAGAGAAATCTTAGCGGTAAATCAAGAACCTAATAATAAGAAAGATAAGATTTTTATCTGTAACAAGCTCTTAAAATTGTATCCTTTAAAATAGGAATCAGTTTTATTTATAGTGATAAACACACAGACACAAGTGTACAAGTTGAAAGCATTGAGATTACTCTCAAATACCCTGTATCTAAAGCTTTTCTTATATCATTGAAACAATAATTTATGCAAAAATAACTCATCATCTTTTGTACTTAACACAGATAGAAAACAAGAGGTGGCGTATATAAGGAACCAATGGAAATATACTTTCATAAATCTAGTATTTTTTTATATTTCTAAACAAGTACTTTTTATTTTATCAAGTTGGGATTAAAATCAGAATTTTTTTCATATTAGCATTGTGGGCAAACTTATTTTCCCAAATTAGCATAATGGAAAAAAAATCCTTACTCTAGCATAAAAATATGTAGTATACACTTACTACATGCAACTTATAAGTTGTGCATTTATTATATGCATAACAATAAGTCATACATGTAATAAATATATCGCCTATAGATCAGGCATGTAGTATATACATGATCACATGTAGTATATACATGATCACTTGCTTAATTATTTTGAATATAGTTTTTTTATTTCTTTTCTTCTTCCTTTACTTCTTTCTACCCTGCTTCTCCTTCTCCATATGACTCTCTCAACTCATGCCAATTAATCTCTCTCTTCACCACAAAAGATTATATTTCTCCCTTCCTCGTGACTGAACTCAGCTTTCTCTCTCTCTTTCAATTGCTTGCTAGCCATCAACCTAGGCAACCACCGACCTCTCTCCACTATCATTGCCACCATCACCAACAAGCTAATTTAACCGATTTATGTTCACTTTCCCCTATATTATCTTGTTATTTTACTTACTTGGCTAATTTGTGAATTTTTAAGGACAAGGATTTTAGGGTTTAGGTTAGAGTTTTTGTTGATTTTTCCTAATTGAACCATAATTTGAGATTAATTTGATATAAAATTAGTTAAGTAAGTCATACATTTTCTTATTTAGTAAAAACAATCGATGAATTATATTGTGTTGATTATGTTAGTGTTAGGGTTTTAGGGTTTAGTTTATATTTTTGTTAGTTTTAGATTTTTTTTTAATGTAACTTGAATAATTTTCTATATTAACAAATTAACATTGTGTTTTATTTTGATTTTCACAAACATATCTTATATTGTGGGAATTTTATATTATTATGTTGGTAAAATCATCAATAGTCATAATGGTATCATTTATCATAGAAAAAATACCGAGTTATGTAGCTTGAGATTAGACAGTTTATTTGATGGATTTAGAAATTTAGCATTAGGAAATTGAGTGAAATCTAGTTGAATTTGATGATGGTATTACTTAGAGGATATTGGGTGAGGGGCATCTGAATCATTATGTTGGTGTGCCCACTACTAGCGATACGAGTTTTAATGCAATGGTTGAATTGATCACCATAAATAAATTACAAACTCAAATCCTAAGTTACAATAAAGGACTATAAAATCATCATAGGCAGTAGGTCGGTGTAAGAAAATTAGTGATACAATGAACCTAACATCAATTCAAGAAATGGTGCATATAGAACCTTAGTTAGGTATGGTAAAGACTCCATATTGTTATGATAAATCTAAATTGAGTGATGAGAAAAATGATTTTTATGTCGATGATATAGTAAACAAAAATGAGTAAGGTGAACCAATAAACCAAACAATAAGACCCCTTGTTCCTGAATTTAAATATGTTAGTGAGTCTGCTCATATGATAAACTTTGATTAGGCTTTAAGCCATAAGAACTCATGATTAAATACTAAGTTGAAAGTTAGATAAATATTCTAAACCAAGACTGATTTAATTAATGTAGTTAAATGGTGACATGTAAAAAATTCACTTTAATATAAAGTACAACGTTTAACCATAACTTATATGTAGTTACATTGTAGGCATGAACCATCATTTCAATGATATTTATGTGGGGAATATCAAAAAAATTCTAATTCATTTAAGATTTTAAAATTGAAAGATTCTCACACATGTCACAATCTAATGATTATGAAAGTCGACCATCATATTGACTCTTATTTTATTATTACTATATTGGTGACCTTTTTCAAACCTAAAATAAGTATTGAAATTGTAACAATTCAAGCAACTATCCATAAGGACTATTTTTATAATATATTGTATAAAAATTCTTGGTTAGCTAAACAAAAATTATTAGAGAGGTTGTTTGGATCTCATAAGGAGTTTTGATGATGTTGATAAGCATTGATGACACTCACTTATATGAAAAGTATAAGACAAAAATCTTGATTGTTTATGCTTTGGTTGGGAAAAAAATGAACAATAACTGAACATGGCTTTTAGATTTGATTCACTGACATGTCACGGGTAAACGTACTAGATTGTGTATAATTTCAAATAAATATGTGGCAATTAAGAATGTTATTTCATAGATATGGACCAAGCTAAATGGGTATCATTATTATTGTTTTTGCACTTTGGGAGTAACTTTAACAAAAAATTAAAAGATGTGGCATTAAAAAAACTATTAGACAAGATGTGTTAAGAGTCTTTAAGACATAAATTTGATATTATATATGATGATATGGTTGACAGGAATGATTAAATCAAAGAATGATTTGAGATTGAACTGAAAGAAAGATGAAAACTCTTATATGATGATGGTTATCGTGATAAAAACATAATCACTAATTTGTTAAATATTTTTAACAATATCTTTAAAATTTTTCATGGTTTGCCTATAACTATAACACAAATTAGCTTTTTTTAGGATTAATAAATAGTTTGTTGATCACATAGTTACAATTAATGATTGCATTAGTCGTGATGTATTATGGCCTTCACAAGTGCTTGTTGAACTTATTGTTGATGCATCAAAATCAAGATAACATGTTGCGAGTATATTTAATATCTCAGATGGTGTTTTTCAAGTTGAAATCCCCTAGTAATTGGTATGGTAATCGAAAAGAGGTTCAATGAAAAGTCTAGTTTAATCAAAGAAAATGTATGTGTGGTAAATTGTAGTAGTATTATTGACCATGTTTATATCTTATTGTATGTTGTACATTGCAACATGTTGACTTTGAAAAACATTTTTACACTTTATTTTTGGACATCAATTACTAAAATTCATATGGTTAAATGTGAGTTTTAAAACCCCACCAAAAGGTGCTATAAAGATTGTATTTGATTATATTGTATTATTATGCTAGAACATAATTAATGCATATGTTTAGGTCTAATCTTCACTAATTTGACAAACAAAGTAGTTCTATGTTACTTTCTTCCATTGCTAGATAACTTTGTTGTCATTCATAACTATAGTTAGGCTCAATGGTGCTTGTATATCCATATTATTAGCTTTTCCATGCATGCATGTCATAGAAGAAACAAATCGGTGAATATTTATTATTTATATTGGTATAAGTTTATATTATATTCTATTAAATATTGTTAATTTAAGTTTTTATTTATTTTCTTATTGTGCATAGAAAGTTATGGTCAAGAAATCATCTTTACATCAATCATCCTGATGTTTGGAAAAATCAAATACTCAATGTTGTTACGAGAATATGACTCTTAATTGGAGCTCAATAATAATAACTATGAATACATTATGAAATTCAAATTTTCTAATAAAAAATGTCTAATTTAATTATTTAACATGTTAGATGGGTTGGGGAGAGGTCTACACAAAATATCACTCATGTTCACGAGTTTTATCTAAATAAGTTAGATTCACATGAGCCTTATAATATATGCATGAACTAAATTATTCATTTTCTTATTTAATTTTATTTTTGGTGTGAGTGTTTTTAATATATATGTTTTATAGTTTCATAGGAGATAAAGACATTATATATCAATGATTTGATTGAAAGAATTTCTTCATTATACATAAAGAGAAATTATTTATAAGTAGGATAATATGTCATTTTGAATTGTATCAACACAGGATAATATGTCATTTTAAATTGTATCAACACATGCCTGATGATGTTGACACACTTGATGATGACTTTCATGTTGTTAATCATTGAGATAAAGATAAGATGATTATTCGATGATTCATATATAATATGTCAATTTTTAGCATGCAAGGAGAGATTGCTTATTTACAGAGTAATATCTCTTTATGTGATGTTAATTTGTGGAAGAGCATCTTTATTATTCATGAAAGGAAGTGATTAACGGCTACCAATCCCTATGTTTTATTTTGTGATGGTTAAAGTGCATTGCCCTAATCAAGTAATGCATAAATTTGGATTACATTAACATAAATTTGGATTACATTAACATATACTTGATGATGTTAACACACTTAATGATGACTTTCATGTTATTAATCATTGAGGTAAAAAAAAAGATGATTATTCATTAATTCATATACAATATGTCAATTAATGGCATGCAAGGAGAGATCACTTATTTACAAAGTAGTATCCTTTTATTTGATGTTAATTTATGAAAGAACATCTTTATTATGCATGAAGGGAAGAAATTAATGACTAGTGGTCTCTATGTACTATTTTACCATAATTAAAGTGCATGTCAATTAGTGGCATGCAAGGAGAGATCACTTATTTACAAAGTAGTATCCTTTTATTTGATATTAATTTGTGAAAGAACATCTTTATTATGCATGAAGGGAAGAAATTAATGACTAGTGGTCTCTATATACTATTTTACCATAATTAAAGTGCATTATCTTGATCGAATAATACCTTAATTTAGATTATAATGATGTTAACATACTTGATAATGACTTTGATGCTCTTAATCGTTGAGGTAAAGAGAAAGATGTGATTCATATCCAATGTGTCAATTTATGACATGCACGGAGAGATCACTTATTTACAAAATAAAATTTCTCTATTTAATGTCAATTTGTTGAAGAACATCTTTATCATGCATGAAAAAAAGTGATTAATGGCTAATGGTCCCTATATATTGTTTTGTCATGGTTAAGATACACTGCATTAAAAGTAATGCATTAAAAGTAATGTGTCAGTTTAGATAGCATCAATACATACCTACTGATGTTGATACACTTAAAAACTTTCATATTTTTACTCGTTAAGATAAAAAAAAAGATGATTGTTAAGATAAAAAGAAAGATGATTGATTGATTATTCATGTATAATATATCAATTTGTGACATGAAAAAAGATCACTTATTCACGTAGTGTCCCTCTATTGAATTAAATCTTTACCTAACTTAATACATGAACATAACAAGGTGATTATAATACCACCCTAAGACATGTTATGAAACATCCACGCGACACTCCACATTGAGATTTTTTTAACATGTAATAAAAAATTTATTTATCTTATAAATGATAATATAATCTTTTTTAATATATTAAGTGAATTTTTTACTACGTGAGGGTCAAAAAACTACAACCATAGATCATGATGCTATAAACAATGTTGTCTGTGACACTTTCAATACTTTGTTGTCATCGTAAGGTTCTTAACTTAAAATGCAAGGGTCAAAGAGTTGCAGTTCAAACGCTACCTCATGCCGTACGCTACTTGCACAACCATTGCTTTTATGCTAGATTTTCATGCTAGAGTAAAAATTATTTTGCCAACCAATTTGAAAAATAAATCCTTAATAAACAAAAATGATTTGGTTCAAATTTACCCCATGTTTTGGTCCATGTAACCCATTTGAATTAAATTGCATTAAATTAAATTGTAAAATGACTACTAATTAGAATTTTGGGAATGCTTAAGATATAAAAGACATTAATTTTTTACAAAAAACAAAAAACAACTAATATTTTCAAAAATCTTATAATGATCTGTCATTGAAATTGTTCAAATGTTTAAGGAATAAAAAATAATTTGTTTGGAAAAAAAAAACTTCTAATTTTGAGATATTCAAGGAATAAAAAAATTCATACAAGCACGATATGATTAGTTAAACAGAACCTCCCATAGGAATTAACATACAGTAATCCTCCCATTTTCACTAGCAGCATTCCTCGTCTTGCAGTGCATTGACAGGATTAAAAACTCAATTCTTCCACAGGAATTGACCCACCAGCTGCCACAATCTGTTGCTCCAGCTGCAACAGATACAACATTGCATTTGAAAAACAAGAACACGATTATAAAAGAAGTTCAGCAACTATATTTCTTTAAATAAATGAACATGTCATTGAGCAAGAGTATAGTGACTGTACGCACCCTGATTAGAGCTTCAAGCTTGCTCTTCACGAGACAGTAATCCTGTTTCACTTGCTGCAGGCATCTCTGGCACCTGCAATCCAAGTAACCAAACACATATAATTGAAGCATTAAATATCGCATCCCTTAAAATACAAACCCTGGGATTCAATAGCTAACTGTGAAAAAAAGAATTGGAATATACATTGATGCTGAAAAATAAAACAATCTGGAGAATGAGGTAGAGGGAAATAACTCACCCTTCAATGTTTTGTTCCTCACAGAAGCTGCGGAAAGCGATGCAGTCATTTTTAACTCTCTGTGCACCTATGCTGTATAAGATCCAATTTTTCACCCAAAGTGAGCTAAACAATCCATCTTTCTCAATCAAACAAAAATGAGCTAAGAAGAAGGGAAAAAAATAATTGTTAGCATTCTGTGTCTAATTTTCCAGGTCGTGTCTTAGATCTGAACTGTTTTTTGTGAGGTTCAATGCTCCTCATATGGTTTTAAAGAGGACATGATACTTAAATCAACGATTGCTTGTTTGAGTTGTATAGGAAGCAAACATGTACCTGGAGCTGCTACCCTTCAACTGGTGAACATGAGCATCAACCTTTTTGAAGTCTATACTTTGCTGTTCTCTATACAAGAAGAGGCAAAACAAAACCCATTTCGGAAAAATAAAAAATTGTAGCAATATAAAAATACAGTCAGCTAGCTAGAATCAACCATAACCAAAAAGGAAAGCTCAGAACTTTTAATCAGCAACAAGCAGTTCTGATGTTTGAGAGAGAATGAGAGGGTCTCCTTACAAGGCAAAGGTGAGATCACTCAGAAGCCTCTCAGAATCTTCAAAGAAGAGAGATACCACTTCAGCAACAAAATCTGGGTTGCTCTCGTCTTGCAGAAGCTGAAGCTGTTGAAACTGGGCATCCAGAAACCCCTTCATCCACCCAAAAAAAGAATAAGAAAACTGAAAAGCAAATCAAAAAACACAGAATAAAAAACAACAGAGATGAGGAGTATAGAAAGTCCACAAATTTTTATTTTTATTTTTATTTTTTTGCACTACCTCTCTAAACAAGGACTTGGTATATTCAACCCATGCCCTCTGCATCTGAACAACCTCCATCCTTTTAAAACTCTCGGACAAAAGGAAAGAAAGAAAAACACAGTGCTTTCTTAAGCTACGACAACTCAACACAGCTTTGTGGCTTAAATTTACAGATCTTGTAGGAGTTATTCCACAATAAAAGTGGGTAATAGAAATAGTATAAATGGTATGGAAACGGAAAGCTTGAAAGGGATTTAGTGAATTTTAATGTAGAAATGGAAAGAATTTTGTTTGCTTTTTGGCTATCGGTGAGTAAGCTTTCCTTCCTCTCTGGATTTGTGCTAATAACACTTGTTAAATTAAATTAAAAAAAAAAACTAAAACTGCTCAGTGTTTCACTGTGCAAGTCCACAGTGAAATCTGAGCAGTTTTCTTCTTTTTCTTTTTTTTTCGTTATTTTTATTTTTTTATTTTGTTTTCTGTTTTTTTTTTTAGTTTTTTTTCCTGTTTTTATTTTTTTTTTATTTTCTATGCCTTTATGGGTTTTTTTTTTGCTTTTTTCTTTATATATTTTTCTTTTGATGAATTTTTTTTGTTTAATTTAGTTTGTTAATATTAATTTTTTATTTAGTTATCAAATTTTCATAACACGGATTCCGGATTTGAAGGGTTAACCTTGTTTAGCCCATGGGTTCACCCGCCGTCACAAAAATCAAGTCAGCGGGGGAGATTTGTAATAGCTTCCTCCCTTTTTTCCTTTCTCGCTGACGTTGACCTACAAAAGATTTTTTTATTTTGTTTTCTATTTTTTTTAGTTTTTATTTTTTTCATTTTCCATGCCTTTATGGGTTTTTTTTTGTTTTTTTCTTTGTGTATTTTTTTTAATGAATTTTTTTTGTTTAATTTAGTTTGTTAATGTTAGTTTTTATTTAGTTATCAAATTTTCATAACACGGATCCCGGGTTTGAAGGATTAACTTGATTTGATGAGGTAATCCGAATTTTTTTCTTTTTAATTAATAACATATATTCCCTGTGCAGTCCACAGTGAAACACTAAGCTGTTTTTTTTTTAAATTATTTTTTTGCCTTTTATGTCTTAGTGTTTCACTGTGCAGTCCACAGTGAAATACTAAGCTGTTTTTTTTTTTTAAATTATTTTTTTTTTTTGCCTTTTATGTCTTTATAGTTTTTTTTTGTTTTTTTTTTTAATGATTTTTTTATTTTAGTTTGTTAATGTTAATTTTTTTTTAGTTATCAGACTTTCATGACACGGATTCCGAGTTTGACGAGTTAACCTAGATTTTTTTTTTTTTTGCTTTTTTTAAAGTTTGACGAGTTAACCCGAAATTTATTTTTTGCTTTTTTTCTTTTTAATTAATTGTTTTTCATTTAGTTTAATTTTTTAATGTTAAATTTTTTTTATTTAATTATCAAACTTTCATGACACGTATCCCGGGCTTGACGAGGTAACCCGTTAATTTTTTTTTCTATTTATTTATCAAACTTTCATGACGCGAATCTCAGGTTTGACGGGTTAATCTGGTTTGAAGGGTTAACCCAATTAATTCAGATTTTTTTTATTTTTCATCATTAGTTTTTTTCTTCCTGGTGATTTTTTTTCTTTGTTTTTTATTAATTAATCTATTTAATTATTACACTTTTATGACACGACCTTGCAGCCAGACCCACATTCAAGACTCTTGGGTCCGATGTTATAATCAGACTCACTTAAACTCGAGTTATGTAAGTTTAATATTATTATTAATATTATAAATATTACTCTTTGGTCAAGCGTTGCAGCTAAACCAAAGGCTCTTGGGCATATCTTTGCAAAAAGACCCAATGTTCTTAGATCTTAGCCTTTTTTAAAATTTTCATGGAAGAAAAAAAATTAATCTGTGGCGTGTGCCTTTGTTTTTTATTTTTTTCTTTTTCTTTTTAAGTCTTTTACTGTGGATTGCACAATACAGTTCATAGTGAAAAAACTGATGCCTTTAGTTTTTTTTTGTCTTTTTTTTTAATTTAGTTTCTTAATATTAATTTTTTTCTATTTAATTATTAGAGTTTCATGACACGGATCCTAGGTTTGACGGGTTAACCAAGTATATTCATATTTTTTTCTTTTTCTTCATTAGTTTTTTTTCTTCCTGTAGGTTTTTTTCTCTTTGCTTTTTCCTTTTTAATTAATCTTTTTTTTTTAATTTTTTATTAATAATAAATTATTTTTCTATTTAGTTATCACACTTTTATGACACGAATTTCAAGTTTGATCGGTTAACCTGATTTGATGGGTTAACCATGTTGATTCAGATTTTTTTCTTTTTCCTTTTTAATTTTGTTTTTTCGATTTCATCTTTTAATATTGTATACAATTTACAATGAAAAAGCTAAAGCCTTTAGTTTTTTTTGTGTCTTTCACTATGGACTGCACAGTGCAGTTCACGGTAAAAAGGTTGATGTTTTTTTTTTAATTAATTTTTTAATTTAGTTTATTGATATTAATTTTTTTTTTCTATTTAGTTATCAGACTTTCATGACATGGATCTCAGGTTTGACGGGTTAACCCAGTTAATTTAGATTTTGTTTTCTTTTTCTCATTAGTTTTTTTCTTCTTATAAGTTTTTTTTTCTTTTATTGTTTCTTTTTATTTAATATTTTTTTATTTAATTTAGTTCATCAATATTAAATTTTTTTCTATTTAGTTATTGATTGATGCCTTTAGTTTTTTTTTATTATTTTTTTGCTGGTTTTATGCCTTTAACTA
>NW_011501251.1:8878-11418 GCF_000495115.2 Populus euphratica | reverse complement strand
GGATCTTGAGTTTGACGGGTTCGCCCAATTAATTTTGTGTTAACCCATCAAAAATTTTTTTCTATTTAGTTATCAAACTTTCATGACATAAATCTAAGATTTGACAGGTTAACCTGGTTTGAAGGGTTAATTCAGTTAATTCAGATTTTTTTCTTTTTCTTCATTAATTTTTTTCTTTCTTTTGGTTTTTTTTAATTAATCTATTCAATTATCACACTTTTATGACATGACTTTGCAGCCAGCCCCACATACAAGACTCTTGGATGTAACTTTACAAAAAAACCTAATACTTTTAGATCTTAACTTTTTTTGATATTTTTTATGCAAAAATTATTGACCCGCGACATCGCGCGGGTCATTTAACTAGTGTGTTCTATTTTGAGTCTTTTTGGCACCAATGTAATTAGCTCTTGTGTTGTCCCATCATGTAAAGCAACCCCAATCTTATTGCATCATCTTCATCATTCTAACTTTACTTCTTGTGGCATTCCTTTAAAAATAAATAAATAAATAAATTATTTTAATTTGCAGTACAGGGTTTGACTGTGACTTCAACCATGTAATATAACACTAGCTTGATTCCCGTGGTCTGCGGAATGGAGCTTCATTTTTTTTCTCTACATTTAAAAAAGTATGAATGTTATTTTTAATGTTTTTTTATCATATAAAAAAATTAGCTATAAACTAAAAAGTTCATAAATGCATTTATAAATAATAATAAATTTATTAATTTCAATGAAATATTGAGTAGGTTATTATTTAAAAAATATTTATTTTAATTTAAAATTAAATTACATAAATCTAAACTAGATTATCATAAATTTTAACATCAAAAAATATAATTTTTAAAATTAATAATTATAAAAAGCAAAATATATCATATCAAGATGAGTTTTCTATAAATTTATAGATGATCCAATATATCTATAATTATCATGTCATACTTGACTCATATCTAATCAAATTAGATCCTATTTAAGTACCAAATATAACTCACAGTCTAATTTATTTAATCATCTTTTTATTTTAATTTTGTAATTAAAACCTCTCAAAATTATATCTTACTAGATTAATACAATAAATTTGATATGCTTTTATAACAACTCTAATTTTGAAAATAATATTATATTTTAGCAAAGTATTTGTTAATCATAGACAATAAACATTACTTTTTTTTTAGCAAAATTTCCTTTATATTTATAACATCCCAACTTATCAATTAAATTTTTTTCTCAAACTCAATCTAATCATCTTGAATTATAACCATCATATTTGTAGCATAAGTCATTTTTTTTTCCCAACTCTATTTCCCTTTCTTATGTTTATATGTTAAAAGCAACAACAACATGGCCATATAAGTATTCATTCATAAATTTAAAGAATAGTTTAACTAGTTAGGTTTTGGGTTTGCTCTCTAATGATCACAAGTTTGAGTTATCTTAAAACCACTAAAGGCTTATATGGTCATTAAATTCAGGGTTTATGGGATTAGTCGAGATGCGCACAAGCTAATCTGAATACGAACGTTAATTAAAAAACAAATTCATTCATAAAACTAAATTCCAATACATAAAAACCAAATTACATTATCTAATATTGACTAAATGAGCAAAAAGGTAAAATTTATAGTAAGAAAAATGAACTAATATACCTAACCACAAGATATATAATAATTACCAAATTAAATTAAAATAATCTAATTAATTACATACCATTCCATAAGTTTAACAACATCAAAATTTACATTATCTAACATCTAGCTATTTATAACAAAACAAACATATGTCTAACTAAAAATTTCTATTCTTGTCATGATTATGATATACTTGTAAATCAAACATATAAATTAAAATTATATCTCAAATGATAATTCTTAATCTTAATAATTAAAATACAATGCCTTACCTTTTCATTTCATTATTTTATATCCTTTAGTCAAATCTCCCCAACATAAATTTAATTTACCAAAAATATAAATTTGAAAATATTAATATCAACACAGCCTTGTTGATATTTTTAGCATTTGTAATCTGGAAAGAACAAAAAACATAACACCATGTAATGTTAATATCAACATGATATTGATATTTGTATAACTCTGTTGATATCATTAGCCTAAAAATTCTAGAAAGCTAATCAAGTTTTCAATAATATTGATATCTACATAACCTTATTGATATTATTAGCTTAAAAGTTTTGATAAGCTAATCAAGTTTTCAATAATATTGATATCTACATAACCCTATTGATATTGCTAACTTCTATGATCTAAAACAAACAACAAGCACCAAGTAATCTACTGTCAACATAATTAATGTTAATATCAGTTAATTCATGTTGATATTATTAGCCTCCAAGTTCTAGTGAGATAATCAAGTTCTCATTATTATCGATATTGACACGACCAAAAGATTAATATTTTCTTCTAAATGCAGGAATGTCGAAATAATAAATAATCTGGCAAGACCGGGGTCAAACCATGGAGAGGTTAAATATATAAATTATAAACAACAATAACACAACAACAACAATAATAATAA
>NW_011501251.1:5589-8462 GCF_000495115.2 Populus euphratica | reverse complement strand
AGTGAACAAGATAACAAATACAAAACATGTTAGTATCAAACATCAAAGTCCTTGTCGTGTTTATACTAAACTTATTCTTACACCATTAGTGTAACCTTTTTACATTGGCATTATAAACTTAGTTAAACATAATGAAAAAGAAAAACATAAATAAACAAGATAAGAACAAAAATAAGATAAAAGTTAACTAAGTAAAGGAAAGGAAAGGAAATGAAATGAGAAGCATAAACAAGAGATTAATATAAGCAAAACTTAAGCTTTACAATAAAGAGAGAGCATGAGCATGATCTTGATCTTAAAATCAAGATGCCTACATACATGACAGCCTCCTTTTATAGGCCAAAATTGAGAATTATTGATTTATTGATTAATTATTAAGTGACCACATCTTGACTTGGTGACAATGTTTATCTTCTTATCTAAACAAAATATCATTACTAACATCAGAATTTGGACAGACTTAAATCATGAAAGTTCTAGAAAATTATCTTAGTTTTCCAAGAAAAAAAATTTAGGTCATGTAGACTTCTAGAACTTAAGATATGGGCTAAACATTGAACAACATCTGAGCTGTAAGATAGATTCAGACTTCTACATTATTGCTAAGATTTGGACTTTCAAATAGCAGAAATGAGTCTTGTCTTCTTATGAAAATTTTAGGCCTATGTATTAGCTTTCCATCCATATAAAGCAGACCTAAATTCAAGTTCTATAGCTCAAGTTCTACAGCTCCAATTATGATCTAATTACTGAATAGTGTTTCCATTTGGACTAAACCAACATCTCTTTTCTAAGCTTCACCCTCTCTTTGTCCTTTTAATTTAATTACTTTAACTCATTAATCAATCATTTTATTTATGTGATAGACCTGCATTTAGGATAAATATTTACCATAAATTAAAGATAGCTTATGGTATCAGATTTGTTATTATAAAGCATGCTTTAGTAAATGAGTTATTAATACTTTAAGTGAAAAATAATGATATAAAACCTTGATAAAAATACACTTTTAAGTACTAATCACACCCCCCAACCAGCTTATTACTAGTCCATAGTAATTATAGCGTTAAAATAGAAAAACAATTGTAAATTCCACAAAGTAAGGCATTCATCATTCAACTTCAATTAATCTATCCAAATAAACAAACTCTCATTAATTTATATATCTGCTCAATATCTCTTAAACAAGATATTAATAAACCTTTTTTTATGCTCAATATAGCAACACATAGTTACAGAGCTCTACTTGGAAGAAAACAAAATTTTTATTCTAATTTTTAAGGTTAACCTCCTTGGGTTGAGATTATTATTTTTTTCTTTTTTATTAAAAACACAATGCATCTTTAACCCATGTAACGAGCTTTTGATTAATTACTCTCAGACCATTTGGTCTTAAGGCATTAGGTGTTGAGACACCCTTATGAACTTAGCAACTCGGGTTGTAGCTACTAATACTTAGATAGTGCAATAATTGATTCCCTCAAGCTTTTTTCATCAACTTATGTAACAAACATTGGGCTAATAACTTCTATATCAGTTGACTTTAGGATATTAGGTGTTAAAACACTCATTCGGGCTTAATTGCTTAGGTTAATGAGAATGCGAAACCAAACTTATCTATGTTTTTATTATTATCATTTGTTTTTATTTTTGTTTTTGCAATTTATATAATATCCATTTCCTTTAGTTGTTACCTTTAACAAAAGAACATAAATAATGTAATAATCCAATATGTAACCCACAATCATATGTTAAAGTGTGTGTATGCAAATGAAGATTTAAGAATACTTGTTAAATGAGTATATGAGTAGAATTAAGTGATAACAATATAAGAGTTTGTAAACCTGAATATTTCAAGAAGTATTCTAATAAACCTTGTTAATAATGTTTACTAAGATGCGTTTTAAGAGTCATTTTAACAAAAGAACTCATTTACTCTGTCATCCTAGTAACAAAAGTTTTGCAAATGATTTATGAAATAAAAAACATAGTTAGTTAATTATTTTTTTAATATCAACGACTATCCTTTCCCCCCAATCAAAATGAGACAATGTTCTCAATGTCTTAAGGTAGAAAGATAAAGTATAGAAGACAGCACCTGAAACATCAAATGCCGACAAACTTGAAACATACTTAAACAAATATAAAAAATAACAAAATAAAATAATATGTTATTAATAAATCAAAACGACACAACGATTCACAAACGAAGACTTAAATCCAATTTAAGCTTTTTACGGCTTTTTTTTAGTTGACTAAGTTATGGGACTCATGAAAGGATCAATTACAGGAGTGAAATATTATAGTTGGTCAATCAATTGTTCAGTAGTAGTAGTAGAGATTATGATTTGTGATGCTAAAGATGTTAGAAATTCTTGTTCCATAACATGATCAAGAAAAGACAACAATTTATCATAAAAACCATTAACATTTATCAGGCTTATGGGTTTACAATACATGTGCAGTTGGGCTCAAGAAGTAATATAAAAAATCTCTTCCAATATGCCTAGACTACCTGGTAAGGTAATGAAGGCGTCAACATGATCAATCATTGTATTCTTTCGTTTAGACATTGTAAAGACTTGTAATTCCTTTCCAACTATTTTTTCAATGATATCCACTTCGGCTAAAGCTTTTGGAACGATACTTAAACTTGACCACCTCCTAAAAATACGGCTATTGACACACTCCCTATTAACTTAAGGCTGCCTCGCCTATACACTAAATGAATCTTTCTCTTGGCTAGTACTCGACCAACATAATTTGTTGATTCTAAAAACTCTTTTTCCTTTTCAAAACTGGATCTACCAAAAACACAAATATTTTTTATTTGATGACTTTAAGGAACTTGTCATTTCTATACACTTCTATAT
>NW_011501251.1:1679-5511 GCF_000495115.2 Populus euphratica | reverse complement strand
TGAAAGTAAAGCATAAACATTACAAAAAATACAAAGAGAGAAAGGAAGAGCATGATCTTGATCTGGAAACCAAGATGCCTAAATGCATGGCAAATGCCTCCTTTTATAGGCCAAAATTGGGAACTATTGATTTGATGACTAATTGATAAGTGGGTGACCAACTCTTTACTTGATGACAATCCTTATCTTGTATTGTCTGTCCAAAACGTCATTGATAATGTCAAAATTAGAACCACTTGAAAACATGCAAGTTAAAGGAAATTGTCTCATCTTTCTTGTGTAAAACATTTAGGTCATTTGGACTTCTAGAACTCCAAATATGGGTCAAAAACGGAATAGTGCTCGGGCTGGAAGACAGATTCATGCTTCTTTGTTGTTGCTACAATTTGGACTTGAAAATGACTTTTTTATCTTGGACTCCATATGAAAGTTATAGGTTTCTGTCTTACCTTTCCATCCATATAAAATAGACCTAAATATGAGATCTACAGCTCTATATATGACTGAATTACCGAATAGTGTTGCGGTTTAGACTGCACCAACAACTCTTTTCTAAATATTTACTAATTTGGTCATCTCTTTGTCCTTTCAATTTCAGTTCTTAAACTTTTCATTTATGTGATAGACCTGCATTAAAAATAGACATTTACCATAAATTATAGTTATCTTATATTATTAGATACATTCTTATAAAACATGTTTTAGTTAAGGAGTTATTGATACTTCAAGTGCAAAATGATGATATAAAACCTTGATAAAAATACACTTTTAAGTACTAATCAAAAGATCTCTTCCAATGTGCCCAGACCACTTGAAACAGTGTTTAAACATTGCATTAATTTGATCAAACATTGTGGAGACCTGTAGTTCATCTCCAATTGTTTTTCTAATGATGTCTCTATTTGCTAAAGTTTTGGGGACAACCCCCAAAACTTGACTACCTTCTAAAAATAGTGCCATTGACACTCCCCCCATTAACTTAAGGTTGCCTCCTCCATACACTAAATGAATCTTTCTCTCAGCTAGTACTTGACAAAAATGATTTGCTGATTATAAAAACTTTATTTCCTTCCCGGGACTAAATCAATCATGTTCTTTATGGAATTATGGTCATAAATCATGAATTGCACGATGCACATCTTCACTAGGATGCGTCTCAAGAGTCAATAAAAGATTATCTAAAGACCCCTTACTTAGGCTATCCTTAATTAATTGTTTTTTATCTTTACAATTTACTATTATCATTCTTAAAGAACAATATGTTGCATTACAAATCCATCTGGCACATCTGTGACAGACTTTTAATCATTTTGCACGATATTTTTTTTATAAAAGTGCTTTTACCTGTTCTAGGCATGTGTAAAATGAAGGAATTGGAGGACTCATCTGATATTAAGACCTTAGCTTTAATCAGCTAGCAAATATCTTCAGGAATTCCATGATTCATTAACAATCTCAATCTTGCATATCTAGCATGGTAAATTTTTGTAATCACATTTTGAGGTAAAACGAAAATATACATTTTTTAATTTTTCAAGAGTGGTATCCATTTTCAAATTAGAATTTGAGAAGAGTTTCAAAGAAGTGAGAAAGAGCAAACAATTGCATAAATATATACACATATATCAATTATTATGGAAAATTAGAAGAACTGATTTAAGTCACGGAGTACCGTTATTCACTATTTGATCGGGGTAAGAGAGACTAGCAAAACCAAAAGTTACACCAAAACAAAACACAAAACAATATGAGAAAAATAAAAATCAATCTTTATATACAGGATCACTCATTCAATAGAGTCATTTTCAATTGAAAAATTATTAAAGTAAACTTTCAAATGATGTCCATTTACCTTAAAAACATTGTCATTCTTTGGATTATTAATATCACAGGCCCTATATGGATACACATGTTTCACAATAAAAGGACCACTCCATCTTGATCTTAGTTTTTCAAGAAATAAATGGAGTCAAGAATTATAAAGCAAAACTTTTAACCAATATTGAATGTTTTTCTCAGTATTTTCTTGTCATGAAACTCTTTTATTCTTGCTTTATGAATTCTTGATTCTTTAATTCTTGCTTTATGAATTCTTGAATTTTCATATACATTATTTTTTATGTTTTTAAGCTCATTTATTTGTAATTTTTGCTGTTACCTAGCATCATCAAGGTTTGAATTGAAAGCTTTAATAGTCCAATAAGCTTTATGGTGAAGTTCTACTGGCAAGAGATAAGGTTTTTTATAGACTAGTCTATAAGGTGACATACCTAATGATGTTTTATAAGCAGTTTAATAAGCCTAAATGCATAATTAAGTCTTAAAGACCATTCTTTCCTATTAAGGTTTATTGTTTTCTTCAAGATTTGTTTGATCTCCCTATTAGCAAGCTGTACTTGTCCATTTTTCTAAGGGTGATAAGGTATGACAACTTTGTGTATGATTCCATATTTCTTCATTAACTAATCGAATGATAAGTTGTAAAAATATGTTCCACCATCATTTATCATGGCTCAAGGGATTCCAAATCGACTCAAGATATTTTCTTTAAAAAACATTATCATTGTTTTGGCTTTAAATTGCCTCTGTCCATTTTAAAACATAATCTATGATGGCTAATATGTACAAAAAACCAAATGATGGAGGAAATGGACCCATGAAATCTATATCCTAATAGTCAAAGATCTCAATGACAAGAATAGGATTTAAAGGCATCGTGTGATGTTTTAAAATAGATCCTAACCTTTGATAATTTTTACAAGTTATGCAGAATGCATGTGAGTCCTTGAACATGGTAGGTTAGTAAAATCTACTTTGTAAGATTTTTGCAATTGTCTTTTTTAATGAGAAATGACCCCTACATACCTTAGAATAACAAAATTTAATGACACGATTTACCTTATTATCAGAAATGCATCTTCAAAATATTTGATCAAGACAATATTTGAATAAATAAAGGTCATCCCAGTAAAAGTTCTTCATTTCGTGCAAGAACTTTCTTGTATCTTAGGTGCTCTAATGAGCTGGCAATTGTCCTGAAACAAGAAAATTGATATTATTAGCAAACTAAGGTATTGTAGAAACAGAAAGTAAAGATTCATCGGGAAAGTAGTCATCGATTAATGTGATGTTAGATTTCAAATCTGTTGTCAATCTTGACAAATGATTTGCAACAACATTTTCGGTGCCTTTTTTATCTTTGATTGTGATATCAAATTCTTAAAGAAATAAAATCCATCGCACCAATGTAGCCTTATAATCTTTCTTAGAAAGAAGATATTTCAATGTTATATGATCACTAAAAACAACAAGAAGTGGGTCAACAAGATAAGACCTAAATTTTTCACATGAAAATACTACTGCAAGTAATTGTTTTTTAGTGGTGGGGGAACTCATTTGAGCATTATCTAAAGTTTTATTTATATGGTAAATCACATAAGATTTCTTATCATTTTTTGTCCCAAAACAGCACCCATGATATAATCACTAACATCATATATTATTTCAAAAGGTAATGACCAATCAGGAGGTTGAATGACAGGAGCAAAAGTAAGCAAGTTTTTAAGTTTAACAAAGGCTTCTTCACGAAGTCCATTAAAAAATATTATTCTTTGTTAAAAGGTTATTTAAGGGCTTATATATTATACTAAAATCTTTGATGAACCTTCTATAAAAACCAACATGTCCTAAAAATGATTAACATCTTTAATAGATTTTGGTGTTGACAAGTTAGCAATTAACTTGATTTTAGATTTATCAACCTCAATTCCTTTCGATGAAACAATGTGACCAAGTACAATGCCGTTTGTTACCATAAATTAGTATTTTTTTT
>NW_011501251.1:465-1495 GCF_000495115.2 Populus euphratica | reverse complement strand
AATGTGGTTAGTGCATTACATAATCCAAAAGACATCCTTTGATATGCAAAAGTACCAAATAGATATGTGAAAGTAGGCTTCTCTTGATCTTCCAATGCAATTTTAATTTGGTTGTAACCTGAATAGCCATCTAGAAAATAATAAAATTTATGACCTGCAACTCTTTCTAGGATTTGGTCTATAAAAGGCAAAGAAAAATGATCTTTTCTAGTCATTAATTATGTTTTCTATAGTCAATGCACATGCGCCTACCAGTAATAGTCCTAGTTGGAATTAACTCATTGTTCTCATTTGTTATCATAGTGACTTCAGACTTCTTGGATACAACTTAGGTAGGACTTACCCATTTGATGTCAAAAATAGGATAAATGATTTCATTATCTAGAAGCTTAATGACTTCATTTTCACTACTTTTTTAATATTAGAATTGACCTTCGTTGCATTTCTCTAAAGAGTTTAACATTTTCCTCCAAATAAATTATATGTATGCAAATCAAAGGACTAATTTCTTTTAAGTCAGTTATGGTCCATCCTAATGTATTTTTGTGCATTTTTAAATTTTATTATAACTTATCTTCTTGATGTGCATTAAATTTGAAAAAGACTATTACTGGAAAAGTTTTATTTTCTCTAAAAAATAAGCATTTGAAATTGAATGGTAACGGTTTCAAATTAGGTTTAGGTGGTTGAACACTTAAAGGTATGGACTTAATTGATTGTGGTGGAAATTCCTCTATTTATGATCTCTAATTACTAACCTTTGATTCTTCTTGAAAATAAACCATTTATAAATCATCATATTCATCAATCTCAATTTCACTGGAAGTAGTTTGAAATGGATCATGAACTAATTTTTTAGTAAAGTCCACTTCTTGTTAATCATTATCATTTCCAAGTTGCTTGCAAATGTTGAGAATATTCATCTCTAATGTCATGTTTCCAAATGATAGCTTCATCAGTCCATTCCTACAATTAATCAATGCATTAGAAGTTGCAAGAAACGGACGTCCTAAAATAACAGGTAATGAAT
>NW_011501251.1:0-440 GCF_000495115.2 Populus euphratica | reverse complement strand
TTCAACAGGTTGTGTGTCCAAGACAATAAAATCCACAGGATAAATGAATTTATTGACTTGTACTAACACATCTTCGACAATTCCTCTAGGCACTTTTACAGATCTATCGGCAAGTAAAAGAGTTACAGAAGTTGGTTTTAACTCACCTAGATTGAGACTTTGAAAAACTGAATATGGAAATAAATTCACACTACCTCCAAGATTAAGTAAGATTCTTTTAATTTTATGTTCTCTAATAAAGCAAGAAATTATAGGACAATCAGGATCTTTATATTTTAAAGCATTATTATTGTGAAAAATGACACTTGTTCGGCTAAAAAGACTATCTTTTTCACATTTAGTTTTCTGTTCTTAATACACAAATCTTTTAAAAATTTAACATAAGAAAGAACATGTTTAATAGCATCCAGCAAAGGTATATTCATCCTTACCTGTTTGAA
>NW_011501263.1:25504-50237 GCF_000495115.2 Populus euphratica | reverse complement strand
CTCAATTTGTGGCCTCTAATTACTTGTATTTGATTCTTCCTGAAAATAAATCATTTTCAAATCATCAGATTCATCAATCTCAATTTCACTAGAAATGGTTGGAAATTGATCATGAATTAATTTTTCAATAAAGTCCACTTCTTGTAAATCATTATCATCTCTAGGTTGCTTGCAAATGTTGAAAATATTTATCTCCAATGTCATGTTTCCAAATGATAGCTTCATCAGTCCATTCCTATAATTAATCAATGCATTAGAAGTTGCAAGAAATGGACGTCCTAAAATAACAGGAAATGAATTACATATTTCAACAGGTTGTGTGTCCAAGACAATAAAATCCACAAGATAAATGAATTTATTGACTTGTACTGACACATCTTCAATTATTCCTCTAGGCACTTTTACAGATTTATCGGCAAGTAAAAGAGTTATAGAAGTTAGTTTTAACTCACCTAGATTGAGACTCTGAAAAACTAAATATGGAAGTAAATTCACATTGGCTCCAAGATCAAGTAAGGCTCTTTCAATTTTATGTTCTCCAATAAAGCAAGAAATTGTAGGACAACCAGGGTCTTTATATTTTAAAGCATTATTGTTCTGAAGAATGACACTTAGTTGTTCAGCTAAAAAGGCTTTCTTTTTCACATTCAGTTTCCTCTTCATAGTGCAGAGATCTTTCAAAAATTTAGCATAGGAAGGAACCTGTTTAATAGCATCCAGCAAAGGTATATTGATTCTTACCTATTTGAAAGTTTCAAAGATTTAAGAGTTGTGATTGACTTTTCTTTGTTTGGTCATGGCTTGAGGAAGTGGAAGTACTGGCGGGGAATCAGTAGTTTCTTTGCAATTTTCAGATTCAACCCCTTCCTTACCCTCAGAGATTGACTCATCATCTTCCTCACAAGGTTCAAAAGTGGGTTTTTCAATAACCTTACCACTGCGAATAGTAGTGACTGATTTGACTTGATCCATGTGATGGCTTCCAGAACTACTTGCATTTGCATTGTATTGCCCCTTGGGATTTTGTTGTGGTTGAGATGGAAACTTACCTTTCTCTTGGAAACTAAGAGCAGATGTCAATTTTGCAAGAGTATCTTTAAAATTTGTCATATTTTGAGCAAGTTGAGTATTGATTGTCTCTTGCTTTTCAATGAATGCATGCAATGTTTCCTCAAGATTGTTTCTAGGAGGTGGAGCATAAGGAGGTGCATATCCATGAGAATTTTGGAAATTGCGGTTGCTTGAAACGGTGGTTGTGAAGTTTGTGCATTATTGTTATCACTCTTCCAACTGAAATTTGGGTGATTTCTCCAACCAGGGTTGTATATTTGGGAGTATGGGTTGTGGTTGGCCCTTTGAAAACTGTTTAAAGCATGGGCTTGTTCATGGAGACATTCCTTAAAAGAAGGCAAGGTTGGACAGTTACTGGTTGAGTGTTCATTTGTTTCACATATTTGATACACAATGTTTTCAACATATTTTAATTTGCCACTCTTTTTCAATTCTAGTGTCTCGACTTTTCTAGCTAAAGATGCAAACTTGGCTTGAAGGTCATAATCTTCTCTAAGGTTGTACATACCTCCACTAGATGTATGAGATTGAGTTTTACTCTGTGCCTTATAAGTAATTGTGGTGTCCCAATTTTGAGCATTTTCAGCTAACAAGTCTAAGTACTCCATTGCTTCATCAGGGTCTTTATCTTTAAAAGTTCCATTGCACATCAATTCAACCATTTGCCTATCTATAGGTGTTAACCCTTCATAGAAATGTGAAACCAATCTCCATGTTTCAAAACCATGATGAGGGCAAGTACTAAGCAAGTCTCGATACCTATCCCAACATTGGTAAAATGTTTCTCCTAGTTTTTGTGTGAAAGTGGTGATTTGTCTCTTGAAAGAGTTTGTTTTGTGAGATGGGAAAAACTTCTTTAAAAACTATTGTTGCATTTCATCCCAAGCACGAATGGATCCTGGTCTTAAATTTTGTAGCCATGTTTTAGCTTTATCTTTTAATGAAAAAGGTTGTGTGTCCAAGACAACAAAATCAACAGGATAAATGAATTTATCGACTTGTACTAACACATCTTCGACTATTCCTCTAGGCCCTTTTACAGATCTATCGGCAAGTAAAAGAGTTATAGAAGTTGGTTTTAACTCACCTAGATTGAGACTCTGAAAAACTGAATATGGAAGTAAATTCACACTAGCACCGAGATCAAGTATGGCTCTTTCAATTTTGTTCTCTCCAATAAAGCAAGAAATTGTAGGACAACTAGGGTCTTTATATTTCAAAGCATTATTGTTTTGAAGAATAACACTTACTTGTTCGGCTAGAAAGGCTTTTTTTTTCACATTCAGTTTCCTCTTCACAGTGCATAGATCTTTCAAAAATTTAGCATAGGAAGGAACCTGTTTAATAGCATCCAACAAAGGTATATTGATCCTTACCTATTTGAAAATTTCAAAAAATTCAGAGTTGTGATTGACTTTCCTTTGTTTGGTCATGGCTTGAGGAAATGGAAGTGCTGGCGGAGAATCAGTCATATTTTGAGCAAGTTGAGTATTGATTGTCTCTTGCTTTTCAAGGAGGTGCATATCCATGAGAATGTTGGAAATTGTGGTGTGCTTAAAACGGTGGTTGTGAAGTTTGTGCATTGTTGTTCTCACTTTTCCAACTGAAATTTGGGTGATTTCTCCAACCAGGGTTGTATGTTTAGGAGTATGGGTTGTGGTTGGCCCTTTGGAAACTGTTCAAAGCATGGGCTTGTTCATGGAGACATTCCTTAAAAGAAGGCAAGGTTGGACAGTTACTGGTTAAGACATTCTTTAAAAGAAGGCAAGGTTGGACAATCGTTGGTTGAGTGTTCATTTGTTTCACAGATTTGACACACAATGTTTTCAACAGATTTTAATTGACCACTCTTTTTCAATTCTAGTGCCTCGACTTTTCTAGCTAAAGATGCAAACTTGGCTTGAATGTCATGATCTTCCCTAAGGTTGTACATACCTCCACTAGATGTATGAGGTTGAGTTTTCCTCGGTGCCTCATAAGTACCCGCGGCTTGAAGGTCATGATCTTCCCTAAGGTTGTACATACCTCCACTAGATGTATGAGGTTGAGTTTTACTCGGTGCCTCATATGTACCCGCGGTGTCCCAATTTTGAGCATTTTCAGCTAACAAGTCTAAGTACTCCATTGCTTCATCAGGGTCTTTATCTTCAAAAGTTCCATTGCACATCAATTCAACCATTTGCCTATCTTTAGGTGTTAACCCTTCATAGAAATGTGAAACCAATCTCCATGTTTCAAAACCATGATGAGGGCAAGTACTAAGCAAGTCTCGATACCTATCCCAACATTGGTAAAATGTTTCTCCTAGTTTTTGAGTGAAAGTGGTGATTTGTCTCTTGAAAGAGTTTATTTTGTGAGATGGGAAAAACTTCTTTAAAAACTGTTGTTGCATTTCATCCCAAGCACGAATGGATCCTAGTCTCAAATTTTGTAGCCATGTTTTAGCTTTATCTTTTAATGAAAAAGGAAAAAGCTTTAATATGATGGTGTTCATGCTACAATTTAAATTATTATATGTGTTGCAGACCTCCTCAAATTCCCTTAAATGCAAGTATGGATTTTCCAATTCTAAGCCATGAAAAGAAGGTAAAAGTTGAATAATGCCTGGTTTAAAATTAAAATGAGATGCATCGGGAGGAAAAATTATGCATGATGGTACACTTGTTCTTGTGGGATTCATGTGGTCTCTAAGTGTTCTAACATATTATTCTCATTATGAAGTGATTGATTATCTTCTTCGGCCATATTTTTTGAAAATGATGAGGATACCCTACAAAGTCTACCACTTGATGTATGTGACCACACTCTCATGCAAGTGTAGGAATAAAATAAAAGGAAAAAGAAAACAAAAGAAGAAGAAACAAGACAAAAGAAACAAAGTTATATACAAGAAAAGTGAAAAGAGAAAATAAAATAAATGTTATAATTTATACAAAACTTACCTCCCCGGCAACGGCGCCAAAAACTTGACACGACTAAAAGATTGATGTCTTCTCCCAAGTGCAGGAGTGTCGAAGTAATAAATAACCCGGCAAGATCGGGGTCGAACCACAGGGAGGTTAATTGTACAAATTATAAATGAAAATAGTACAACAACAATAATAACAACAACAACAACAATAATAATAGTAATAGCAATAATAACAACAACGATAATAACAATAATAACAATAATAATAATAATAATAATAATAATAATAATAATAACAATAACAATAACAATAACAATAACAATAACAATAACAATAACAATAACAATAACAATAACAATAACAATAGTAGTAGTAGTAGTAGTAGTAGTAGTAGTAGTAGTAGTAGTAGTAATAATAATAATAAAGAAAGAGAAGAAGAAGAAGATGATGAGAACTTGGAGATGGAATAAGGATTAAACAATAATGATAACAAATGTCAAGGTTAGAGGTTTCACTAATGGTATGTCAAACAAGTATAGTATAAATTCTTATTATTCAATTGGAAACCACACACAAAGGAGGTTCCAATCAGATTATAGATTGTTAACATGATTACATTAGTCATCTTATTCGATTAATGCTAGTACTTGTAAATCTCGTCAAGTATTCATGATTATAACTTATGTTAACAACAAATCAAGTTCCTTTCATAGCTCAGGTGTCGGTTATACCATACAGTATGGGCTATGAGAGTGTCAAGAATTTGTTGTACCAAGTGTTATACAACAAAAATCAAGATTAGTCATTTAGCAAGCAAAGTATTAAAGAGTGAACAAGATAACAAATATAAAACATGTTAGTATCAAACATTAAAGTCCATATTGAGTTTACACTATACTTATTCTTGCACCATTAGTGTAACCTTTTCACCTTGACATGATAAACTTAGTTAGACATAATGAAAGAAAGAAAAATAAATAAACAAAATAAGAACATGAATAAGATTAAAGTTAACTAAGTAAATGCAAGAAAATTAAAGGCATAAACTTGATATTAATGAAAGCAAAGCATAAACATTACAAAAAATACAAAGAGAGAAAACAAGAGCATGATCTTGATCTGAACACCAAGATGCCTAAATGCATGGCAAATGCCTCCTTTTATAGGCCAAAATTAGAAACTATTGATTTGATGACTAATTAATGAGTGGGTGGCCAACTCTTGACTTGGTGACAATCCTTATCTTCTCTTGTCTGCCCAAAATGTCATTAATAATGTCAAAATTAGAGTCACTTGAAAACATGAAAGTTGTAAACAATTGTCTCAGCTTTCTTGTGTAAAACATTCAGCTTATTTGGACTTCTACAACTCCAGATATGGCCAAAATACTGAACAGTGCCCGGGCTGGAGGATAGCTTTGGGCTTCTTTGTTGTTGCAATAATTTGGACATTAAAATGGCCTTTTTAGATCTTGGACTCCATATGAAAGTTGTAGGCCTATGTCTTACCTTTCCATCCATATAAAGTAGACCTAAATCTTAGATCTATAGCTCCAGATATGACCTAATTACCGAACAGTGTTCCGGTTTGGATTGCATCGACATCTCTTTTCTAATTTTGGTCATCTTTTTGCCCTTGCAATTTAAGTTCTTAAAGTCATCAATCAATCATTTCATTTATGTGATAGGCCTGCATTTAAATGAATATTTACCACAAATTACTAAATATATTATTAAATATATTATTATAAAACATGCTTTAGTTGAGTTATTGATACTTCAAGTGCAAAATGATGATATAAAACCATGATAAAAATGCACTTTTAAGTACTAATCAGTTTACACCTTATATCTTTAATATCTGAGGGTGTATTTTATCGTGTAATTTTACATCCCATAAATGAACATTTACCATAAATTAAAGGTATCTTATATTATTAGTTATGTTATTATAAAGCATGCTTTAGTTAATGAGTTATTGATACTTCAAGTGCAAAATAATGATATTAAACCTTGATAAAAATGCACTTTTAAGTACTAATTAGTAAAAAATAAGAAGATTCTTCAAAGTGGCATTTTGTAATAGGCGACCTACCCTGGTGAAAAATAAAAAGATTTTTCAAAGTGATGAAAAATACAAAAACAAATTTCAAGAAATATATTATTATAAAACATGCTTTAGTTGAGTTATTGATACTTCAAGTGCAAAATAATGATATAAAACCATGATAAAAATACACTTTTAAGTACTAATCAGTAAAAAATAAGAAGATTCTTCAAAGTGGCATTTTGTAATAGGCGACCTACCCTGGTGAAAAATAAAAAGATTTTTCAAAGTGATGAAAAATACAAAAAAAAATTTCAAAGTGGTCTTATTGTAATGGGTGACCTGCCCGAATGAAAAACACAAATATTTTTCAAGGAGATGAAAAATATGAAGTTTTTTTCAAAGTGGTGAAAAATACAAAAAAAATTCAAAGTTGTCTTGTTATAATGGGTGACCTACCAAGGTGAAAAACGCAAAGATTTTTTTCAAAGTGGTCTTATTGTAATGGGCGACTGCTCGGACGAAAAACACAAATATTTTTCAAAGAGATGAAAAATACGAAGATTTTTTCGAATAGGTGAAAAAATACAAAGTTTTTTCAAAGTGATCTTACTCTAATAGGTGACCTATCTAAGTGAAAAATGCCAAGATTTTTCAAAGTGATGAAAAATGTGAAGATTGATTCTTTAAAGTGGTCTTGTTGTAATGGGCGACCTACCCTGATAAAAAATACAAAGATTTTTCAAAGTGATGAAAAATATGAAGATTTTTTTCAAAGTGATCTTGTTGTAATGAGCGACTTGTTCGGATGAAAAACACAAATATTTTTCAAGGAGATGAAAAATATAAAGATTTTTTTAAAGTGGTGAAAAAAATAAAGATTCTTTTTAAGTGGACTTGTTGTAATGGGTGACTTGCCCAGGTGAAAAATGCAAAGATTTTTCAAAGTAATGAAAATGCAAAGATTTTTTTCAAAGTGGTCTTGTTGTAATAGGCGATGTGCCCAGATGAAAAACACAAATATTTTTCAAGGAGATGAAAAATATAAAGATTTTTTCAAAGAAATGAAAAATATAGATTTTTCAAAGTGGTATTGTTGTTATGGGTGACCTGCCCAGGTGAAAAATGCAATACATTTTCAAAGTGATGAGAAATGCAAAGATTTTTAAAGTAATCTTGTTTTAATGGGCGATAGGCCAAAATGGAAGATTTTGAAGGTGGTGAGAAATGCAAGGATTCTCAAATGATGGTTTCATTGTAATGGGAAAATGGAAGAAGAAAAGAGTTTCCAAAAAGGTCTAATTTTACTAGATAACCTACCTAGGTGAAATAAAATAAAATAAAATGTCTTAAAGAGAAGACATGATAGGGCTCAAAAGTGTACTATTCAAGAGATAAGAGCTCAAAGGATTGCTCAAAAAGAGATACGACCTCAAGAAAAGTAAGGGCTAAAAAGCGCACTCGAAATGAGGAAGAGTTAAAAAAAAAAAAAGCATTACCTAAGAGGTGAGAGCTCGAAGGCACACTCGAAAGGAGATAGGGTTAGAAAATGCATTATCCAAAGTGGTTGATGGCTCTAAGGCACACTAAAAAATAAATAGGGTTACAAAATGCACTACCTGAGAGGTGATGGCTTGAAGGTGCACTCGAAAGAGGTTAGGTTGGAAAACACACTACCTAAAGTGGTCGAGGATTCAAATGCTCACTCTAAAAGAGGAAAGGTTATAAAAAACACTACCCAAAGTGGTCTAGAGCTATAAGACGCACTCATAAGGAGGTAGGGTTAGAAAACACACTACTTTAAGGGTGATGGCTCGAAGACGCACTTGAAAGGAGGTAAGATTGGAAAACGCATTGCCTAAAATGGTCAAGGGCTCAAAGGCGCACGAAAACACACTACCCAAAGTGGTTGAGGGCTCAAATGTGCACTTAAAAGGAAGTAGGGTTAGAAAACATACAACTTGAAGGGTGATGGCTTTCTCTCTTGTATTTTTTGTAATGTTTATGCTTTGCTTTCATTAATATCAAGTTTATACCTTTTATTTCCTTTCATTTACTTAGTAAACTTTTATCTTATTTTGTTTATTTATTTTTCTTTCTTTCATTATGTTTAGTTAAGTTTATTATGTCAAGGTCAAAAGGTTACACTAATGGTGTAAGAATAAGTATAGTGTAAACTTAGTATGAATTTTAATGTTTGATACTAACATGTTTTGTATTTGTTATTTTATTCACTCTTTAATACTTTACTTGTTAAATGACTAATCTAGATTTATATTGTATAACACTTGGTACAACAAATACTTGGTACTCTCATAGCTTATATTGTATGGTATAACCAACATCTCAGCTATGAAAGGAACTTGATTTATTGTTAACATAAGTTATAATCATGAATGCCTAACGAGATTTACAAGTATTAGCATTAATCGAATAAGATAACTAATGTGATCATGTTAACAATTTATAATCTGATTGGAACCTCTTTTGTGTGTGATTTCCAATTAAATAATCAGGGTTTATACTATACTTGTTTGATATACCATTAGTGGAACATCTAACCTTTACATTTGTTACTATCATTGTTTAATCCTTACATTAATGTTCCATCTCAAAGTTCTCATCATCTTCTTTTTCTTCTCCTTCTTTATTATTATTACTACTACTACTACTACTATTATTGTTATTGTTTTTGTTGTTGTTGTTGTTTGATGCAACCATATTATTCGATAGTTTCACCCACATTTAATTAGTTTTTTACCTATGTTTTATATATAAAATGCCTTGATATTCTTTGTTTTATGTTTTGAAGGCACTTTTGGATGAAAGATGCAAAAATGAGTAAATTGGAGGTAACTGGCAGATTTGACTTTCAGTCGATGTTTTGTACAAAACGTGAGCTCTAGAGGTCAAAATAAAGTGATTCTAGTAGTATTAAAAAGCTAACATCCATACCTTTCTGGAAATCTAAGGCAAGAAAATAACATAAGGAAGAGCATGGAAATCGCAGCTTTCAAAGTCAAATCTGGTAATCTACCAATGTTGACCTTCGGTCATTCCAACTTGAATATCTAGAGCTATAGAAGTCCAATTGATGCAAAAATAATTTTTTTGGATTCCAGACTCAAAGGTGTATACATGCTCAAAGTTTCATCCAAAAACGATGTCATATGAGGGAGATATGCTTTTCTAAAGATGACAACTGAATTCTACCATCAAACAGGTTTTGTGAAGAAACGAGTCCAAATTACGTTCCAAAGCATCTAAACTGATATCCAAGTTTTTATTTCAGCAATTTAGATCCTTTAAGTCATAGCTTGAAGATTTAATGCAAGATTATTTTTTCTTTTTTAGAAAAATAGTTATTGAAGTACTTAAATGTAAACTGTCTACTTAAGAAAGGACTATTTTGTAAAATAGAGACTAGGATATCCTAGGATATAAAAAAGAATGAGAGAAGAGAAGAGAAGGGGGACAGCCAGCCAAGAGTAGAAAAACGCCCCCCTCCTCTAAGAAACTCAAGAATTATGCATTCTTTATTCTTTAGGAGTAGTTATTCAATAGTTATGCAAGGCTAAGCTCTTTTTTTGGTTGCAAAGACACAACAAACCTTCGAATTTCAAGAATCATGAGATTTATTCTTTCTTTTATTTTTAGTTTATGTTATGAATGAGTATAATTGTTTTTCTATGCATATTTCCTATGATTATTGTTGATGATTGCTAGAGCAAACTCTAAGTTATTGTTGTGAACAATCTATTGCTAAGTTTAATACCAAAACTGGAGTTGTGATATATGAACTTGAAAAGCAACTAAACTTGATAATTGTGGCAGAACTACATTATTGAACTTAGGGAGAACATTTGAACAAAGTGACACAAGCTGCGAACAGCTTGTATGTTAATCTTGATGAAATTATCTAGTTCTTAAAGCTGTTATTAAATTGAATCATTAGTGCAGACACTTTGATTGTTTGTTGGTTATGATTAGTTATACGGCGGATCCATTAATTAATCAACATTAAAAAAAGATAAAATTTTAGAACATAAACTACAATTTTAGTTTCAAGGATCGGTTTTAACTTTCATTGGTGGATGTGTGCTTGCGACCAAGGTTTGTTTTCTTGATAAATTTTGATTTTAATTGATTTTGTTTGCTAGTTTAATTTCTGTAATAGTTTAGATAATCACAAACCAAATCCCTCCAATTATATAACATATAATATAATAATCTGACTTGAAACTTCCTCGTGGGATCGACTCCTTGCTTGCTCTATACTATTTGTGTGTTTTAAGCTAGGGTAATTAATTTATGCAACCTTGACATCGCAACATTGTTGTTGTTGTTATTGTTATTATTGTTATTGTTGTTGTATTATTGTCATCTATAGTTTATACAATTAACCTCCCTGTGGTTCGACCCAGGTTTTGCTGGGTTATTTATTACTTCGAGACTCTTACACTTAGGAGAAAAATTCAATCTTTTAGTTGTGTCACAAGTCTAAGTACTCCCTTGCTTCATTAGGGTATTTATCTTCAAAAGTTCCATTGCACATCAATTCAATCATTTGCCTATCTCTAGGTGTTAACCCTTCATAAAAATATGAAACCAATCTCCATGTTTCAAAACCATGATGAGGGCAAGTATTAAGTAAGTCTCAATATCTATCTCAACATTGGTAAAATGTTTCTCTTGGTTTTTGAGTGAAAATGGTGATTTGTCTTTTGAAAGAGTTTGTTCTATGAGATGGAAAAAACTTCTTTAAAAACGGTTGTTGCATTTCATCCCAAGCACGAATGGATCCTGGGCTCAAATTTTATAGCCATGTTTTAGCTTTATCTTTTAATAAAAAAAAGGAAAAGGCTTTAATCTAATGGTGTTCATGCTATAATTTGAATCATTGTACGTGTTGTATATCTCCTCAAATTCTCTTAAATACAAGTATGGATTTTCTAAATCTAAGCCATGAAAAGAAGGTAAAAGTTGA
The DNA here is from genome assembly GCF_000495115.2 of Populus euphratica. Lineage (NCBI taxonomy): Eukaryota > Viridiplantae > Streptophyta > Magnoliopsida > Malpighiales > Salicaceae > Populus > Populus euphratica. The sequence continues at coordinate 39,221 of NW_011501263.1, read as the reverse complement.
ATAATGCCTAGCTTAAAATTAAAATAAGATGCATCAGGAGGGAAAACTATGATGATGGTGCTCTTGTTTTTGTGGGATTCATATGGTTTTTAAGTGTTCTAATACGGTTATTCTTATTAAGTGATTGATTATCTTTTTCGGCTATATTTTCTGAAAATGATGAAGATTCCCTATAAAGTCTACCACTTAATGTACGTGACCACATTCTCATACATGTGTAGGAATAGAATAAAAGGAAGAAGAAAACAAAAGAAGAAGAAACAATACAAAAGAAATAAAGTTATATACAAGAAAAATGAAAAGAGAAAATAAAATAAATATTATAATTTGTATAAGAACTTACCTCCCCGGCAACGGCGTCAAAAACTTGACACGACCAAAAGATTGATATCTTCTCCCAAGTATAGGAGTTTCAATGTAATAAATAACCCGGCAAGACCGAGGTCGAACCATAGGGAGGTTAATTGTACAAATTATAAACAAAAATTATAAATAACAACAATAGTAACAATAACAACAACAAAAATAATAATAATAATAATAATAATAATAATAATTATAGTAGTAGTAGTAGTAGTAATAGTAATAGTAGTACTAAAGAAAAAGAAAAAGAATATGAGAACTTTGAGATGGAATATTAATGTAAGGATTAAACAATGATCATAACAAATGTCAAGGTTAGAAGTTCCACTAATGGTATGTCAAACAAGTATAATATAAACTCTTATTATTTAATTGGAAACTACACACAAAGGAGGTTCCAATCAGATTATAAAGTATTAACATGATCACATTAGTTATTTTATTCGATTAATGTTAATACTTGTAAATCTCATCATGCATTCATGATTATAACTTATGTTACAACAAATCAAGTTCCTTTCATAGCTCAAGTGTCGATTATACCATACAGTATGAGCTATGAGAGTGCCAAGTATTTGTTGTACCAAGTGTTATATAACATAAATCTAGATTAGTCATTTAACAAGCAAAGTATTAAAGAGTGAACAAGATAACAAATACAAAATATGTAAATATTAAAGTCCATATTAAATTTACATTATACTTATTATTACACAATTAGTGTAACCTTTTCACTTTGATATAATCAACTTAACTAAATATAATAAAAAAAAGAAAAATAAATAAACAAAATAAGAATATAAATAAAATAAAAGTTAACTAAGTAAATGAAAGACAATGACGTTTTGGGAAATATATTATTACTTCGACACTCCTGCACTTGGGAGAAGACATCAATCTTAATGAAAGCAAAGCATAAACATTACAAAAAATACAAAGAGAGAAGCAAGAACATGATCTTGATCTGGAAACCAAGATGCCTAAATGCATGGCAAATGCCTCCTTTTATAGGCCAAAATTGAAAACTATTGATTTGATAACTAATTGATGAGTGGGTGATCAACTCTTGACTTTGTGATAATCCTTATCTTCTCTTATCTGCCCAAAACATCATTGATAATGTCAAAATTAGAACTACTTGAAAACATGAAAGTTTTAGAAAATTGTCTCAACTTTCTTGTGTAAACAATTGAAATCATTTGGACTTCTAGAACTCCAGATATGAACCAAACACTAAACAGTGCTCGGGCTGGAGGACATATTCGGACTTATTTGTTGTTGCTATAATTTGGACTTGAAAATGGCCTTTTTAAGTCTTGGGCTCCTATGAAAGTTGTAGGCCTATGTCGTACCTTTCCATCCATATAAAGTAGACTTAAATCTGAGATCTATAGCTCCAGATATGACCTAATTACCGAACAGTGTTCCGGTTTAGACTACACCGGCATATCTTTTCTAAGTTTGCCCATTTCTTTGTCCTTTCAATTTCAATTCTTAAATTCATCAATCAATCCTTTCATTTATGTAATAGGCTTGCATTTAAAATAAATATTTACCATAAATTAAAGGTATCTTATATTATTAGATATGTTATTATAAAGCATGCTTTAGTTAAGGAATTATTAATACTTTAAATGCAAAATAATGATATAAAACTTTAATAAAAATATACTTTTAAATATTAATCAACACTCATAGTCTCATCTCCACAAGTTGGGTGTAATAAACATTCACACTATAATTTGAGAGGTAGACAACTATTATAATTTGTAGATTTTTTATTGTCATTAGCGAGATTAAGCCAATCACAGCTATTGTAATTAACATACTTGTAAGAGATTTCTTATTTAGAATAGAATTCACAATTTATATAAAGCTTGTACATTAATCCCTGATGATGATCAATATATTAAAAACTAAAAAATTTCATATTCTTTCAATTTAGAGCTTTCTTTACAATTTAGGAAATGATTTTCAAAACAATAAATTTTTATTGTATTCTTGCTAAACACTAAATCTCTGACTTGCCAATATGCTAGCTATATTGAAAGAAAAGAATTAGAATTCCAATCTACTGCGGTATTTGTTTAATTTCATAGACGCCCCGATTCTCACGAATTAAACTAATTTCACCACGTGACAGTGACAGGATTTTTCAACTTAATTTCAAACTTTTTGTTATAGGACGGTTCTGGTAGATATTTTGTTCTTATTTGCTTAACAAACATTTGATGGTCCTCTTGTTTGAACAATAAGCTTTCGAGTGCCTGCAAGGATGCCTTTGTATTTTTAATTAAAAAAAATAAAAATCAAAAAATCAAATGCATCATGTTTTACAACTTTGTTAAATGTGTAAAATCAAACCCATCTTTTAGTATTATCAAATGGTTTGGGTTTCAAGATCTTTGTTGAAGTGTAATTACTTTTTAAAATTCTGATACTGTTGTGAAATATTATTTTTTATTTGTTATTAGAAAAATTAGTTAATATAAAATATTTTTTAATTAATAAAAAATATTTTCCAATAAAAACAAATTTAACTTGGTTTATAGGAAATTATTTTCCTTTTATTTTGGATGAAAAACACTTTCTGGTAGTTATTAAAAATTTAAAAATATTATATTATTTGCTAATTATATCAAATTTGGTTCTCAAACTTTTAATTGCTATATAAATTTTATTTTGAATATTTTTTTTTAATTTCATCCTTTAGAATTTAATTTTTATATTAACTTTAGTCCTTATTTTTATAATTGTTATTTGCTTTTCTCTAATCATTTTTTAATTAAAATTTCTTATCCACCAAATTTGATCCTCATTCTTTTGATTATTACTTATTTTATTTGAAATAATTTATGAAATGTTAATTATTATTATTATTATTATTATTATTATTATTATTATTATTTTAATTTCTTATCTTTTAATTTTTTTATTTTTTAGATTTGATCTCTATTATTTTGAGTATTATTGATTTTATTTGAGATAATTTATGAAATTGTTTTTTTCAATTTCATTCTTATTCAAATTTTTAATTTATAAGATTTGTTCCTCATCATTTTAATAAATTTTAAAAAAATAACATATTAATAAGTTATATTTCAAACATAACCAAACATTAAAAAGTGTTTTCTAACTTATTTTCTATTATACTACTAAATATCAAAAAATAATTTATTTTTCAAGAATCTACTTTCTAAAAAGAAATTACTTTCTAGTAAATAAATGAAATCTAAATTTAATAACCGAGTATGTTTCCTAATAAAAACATGGAAACAATGTAATACCTATGTAAGATTAAAAATAATTTGTAGCAAGTGTTAATCTTAAACAAGTTTTTTAAATAAAAATCTTATTGGATAATAGTTTCATCTTTTGATTAAACTATAAAAATTGTTAAAAATATTTTATTTATTTTGTAAAAAAAAAAGAGCATATCCGAAAAAGCTGTAAATTGCTTTGCAAACATATTGGAGGACCAATGGCCTTTCGGAAACAAGATTGCAGAAAATGCCTCATCTTTGATCACGAATTTTTAATACCGGGTGGCTTGACGAAATGAAGTAGGTCCAAATTAAGAAATCATGAGCCACAAAAGACGTAAACTCCATATATATATATATATATATATAGACACACACACATACGAGAGGGAGAGAGAGTATGCAAATTACTTATCCTTATATTAGTTTCAAAGCAGTGTCAGATGATAACACATTATTAATGTTCATTTACGTAATACATCAAGCAATGATTGGGTGGATTTATTTGGTGTAACATGTGTATTTGTGTTAGGGTCACTCAATTGAGTCGTAAATGTGGGTTATGAAGGTTAGTGTAGTCTTATTAGTTAAATTTTAAATTTATTTTTTAAAAATTAATAATTAAAATTTTATAAATTTCAGAATTACTTAAAATTATAAAATTTATATAATTATTAATTTTATGATATATTAGATTAATTAAAATATGTATAAACTAACTCAAATATTTATATTTATTTAAATTAATAAAAAGAAAGAAAGTTTTGTTGTTTTTCTGTATCTCAAAATCTAAAGCCACTAGTTCTATTCTTTGTGTTAGGGTCATTCGTAAATGTAGATTTAGAAGGTGTTATAGATGTAGTGTAATTAATTAAATTTTGAATTTGTTTTTAAAAATTATTGGTTAGAATTTTATAAATTTTAAAATTACTTAAAATTTATATAATTATTAATTTTAAAATGCATTAAATTAATTAAATTACATTCAAACTATTCTCATATTAATCTTAAGAAAAAAAAAAGATGATGAAGAAGAAGAAAGTGGTTTGTCGTTTATCTGTATCTCAAAATCCGAAGCCACTGGCTCTATTCTGTTGGCTTCCGTATGATTTCCTTCAAGTTCTCTTGTATTTAAAAATAATACAGTGCCAAATGTGCTTGATTGCAGGATCTACAAAGACAACAATTTGCTTATCAATATGAGGTATCTTAGCTAGGCCACATGGTTACATTCCTTACTTCTATGCTTGCAACCCTTGTTTTTTGTGTTGTCTTTATGAATAAAAACCCAAAGACCATAGACGCAGAGAATTCTCTATGGAGAGAACTCCCAAAACATGCTTCAAGTATTTTTCTTTTGTATTTGCATGTCATCTAGTCCTTGTATCTCAAGTTCAGGAATCGTCCTCAAAATTCTCAAGCGTGTTATAAAAAACGCTCCTCCTTAACTTATGTGGTTCTCCCCATATGCTCTCCTCGGATTCTTCTTATGCTCCTGTTTAGCTGCGTACATTTCGAAATCCTGGAACGGGAAGGATAATTAAAAACCTTAATATATATGTATATTTCTCACCTATAATCAAGATCAGTTTACAAACTCTTGAGATCTTAATTGATGTGGATGAGAGATATGTGTGTTTCTGCAAAAACAAGCGTCCTCCTTCCCAAATAATGCTTGGAGAGATGGTATTGGTGGTCCTAACAACTACAGCTCACATGAAGCAATTCAGAATATAAGGATTTATGAGTAGTACAATTATAACCGGGATGTGACAATACAATCATATGCTAATAATTTGTGCAGGTAAAGATGTGATCCCACTTCTGATGTTGAAATCCTGCGGTGACACGAGACGAGGATTTGTTTCTCTTCCATGATTTCAAGTAAAATGAATTCGGTCACTTCAGTTTGCTTTCTGTAATTGAAGCAATTTACTTATTTTTATATGACAAAAGATCAGTGAGGCAACCAGAGGGAGGCTTACATATGGTTATTTATAACTTATGCTCGAAATATCTTGATGTTTTAACGCGCAATCATGAGCTAGCTACCGAAAACATTATATATAATAGAAGAAAGAATGCCTCAGTAGTGACGTAGCGCTGCAAACAGCTTACACTCCTAGTCTGTAAGTGATTTGCGCATCATCAACATGCGAGATTCATTGCAGATGTAAATACAAACAAGGTCTAGATGAATTTATCACAACTGACATCAGACATGGTGAATCTATTTTACATCTTATACATTACAGCACGTATGGGAGAGCCCAGGCATATTGGAGAGCAAACGGGTTGTCCCATGTGCTGGGTGGCATGGTCGACTAGTCAATTTAGACGTGGGCCTGGCGGGTTGGAGAGGAGCCAGTACTTGTAAAAAGGGAACAAAAGAGGATTGTGAATCACGTGCAATGGTGCACGAAAGTCCATTCTCAACAAAGGAATACAAGATATGGACCCGTTCCTCCAGGTGCAATGCGCTTCACATGATATTTGCCCGCTATAATTCTCTTGCATCCGGCCATATTCCAAATATTCAGTGAATATCTCAAAATGGTCCTCGATAAGATTTCTGTAGTTTAGAGAGAGAGAGAGAGAGAGAGAGAGAGAGAGAGGAGGATGTTCAAAAGTATATATGACTTCTCCATCTGGAGATTCGAATCACCAAGTGATAAAGACATGAGATTTTGAAGTATAAACATCAACCTTATTTTTAAATATCTTAAATTTTAAAATTTCAAGTTTTATCTAAAATAACTTAAGTTTTATATTGAATAGCTAATTCTCAAATTTATGCATTATTTCATTGTACTCCAACAATCTTTTTTAATTCCAGTTCCTTAGTGACTAGGACTTCTAGATTTATTAAATTTTTATAAGGCATATATCATGTTAAGGAATTATTAAAATTTAAAAATTTAAGTTGTTATGTTTTTTTTTATAAATTTAAAATAAAAAAACATTAATGTATAACATTTGAATGCTAATACCAAACAAGCTAAAACCTTTCGTAAAAACATATTTCACCGAGACTTAAAAAATACTATTTACTGGAAAGTGTAATAACAATTATATCATTCCCACAAAAAATCTCTAAACCAATTATTAGGGGTAGTTAAATATTTAGACAAGGTACATTAATCATTATTATATAGCTTAATTATTAGGGGTAGTTAAATATTTAGACAAGGTACATTAATCATTATTATATAGCTTAAGGGTAACAAATTCATTTCTTATTTTGAAAGCATTATAAAATTACCATCATACCCTTATAATAAAAAAAATTAAATTGATGTTTAAGGGCATATTTATCTTTTCATATATTAGGACCTGTTTGTTTTTGCATTTTAAAAGTATTTAAAAAAAAAAAATTGAAATTTTTTTATTTTTTTATTAACTTTAAATTAATATATTTTTAGTATGTTCAAATTATTTTGATGTGCTGATGTTAAAAATAATTTAAAAAAAAATATCATTAACATATATTTTAGCATAAAAAATTATTTAAAAAATAATAATAATTATACTTTCAAACATGTCTAAATTTTTTATTATAGTGATTTTATTAACTTTAAATTAATATATTTTTAGTGTGTTCAAATTATTTTGATGTGCTATGGTGTGCTAAGAGAAAATATAATATTTTAATAAATATTAAAAATAATTAAACAAATAAAACATTACTGTTGCGTGTTGTGCTCATGCCAAGCAAATTGAAGTGCCCGTGCCATTCTAGAGTGCCTCCCGCTAACCAAAAACTATCTTCCATCATTTTATTAAAAGTGTGACCATATTCAATTCCTTAAGAGACAACACATGTAGTTAGGGATGGTGTAGTTTATCTACTGTTTTAGAGTTATCCTTTAATATTTTGAATTTTAAATTTCAAATTTCAATCCCTATTTTTTTTGTGTTTTTATAAAAAAAAATGATTTGTTTTCAATTACATTTTTTAATTATAATTTGTGATAAATTATTTTCTTCAATATAGTAATTTTTAATTATTTTTTTCTTTTTGAGTTGTTTTAGATTAATTTTTCTTTTCAATTTCACCGCAAAAATTTGTTTGTATTTTTTATTTCAATATTTTTCCTCATTCTTTTTTATTCTTTTTTGTTCTTCTAAGTCCTTTTGTTAATTTGATTTTCCTTTTTAATTTCACTATTCCATTAAAAACTAAATTATTTTTTATTTTTATTTTGATTATTATTTTTTTAATTGTTATTTTTTGTTTTGGATTCATTTGTATAATTGAAATTATTTTTAAAATTTTATCTTTTAAAATTTAATTAGTTAGGAATTGAGCTTTTTGGTTTTTTAAAATTGGATGTCTATAGTCTAATGACCTATGTTATTGGTTTAAAAAGTTAACGCAATTTGATTTTTTTAATTTTTTTTTTAACTTTTCATCATTCAACCATGGGGTTTTTTATAAAAAAAAAATAGGCTTTGAGATTTTCTTTGTTTTCTTTTCTATTAGATTATCTTGATCTTATGACTTGGATCATGAATTTGATAATTTAACCATGATCGACTTGATTTTTATTACTCAAGTTATAAGTTTGTCAAGCTAATCTGAATTGAATTTGATCAATTTTTATTGTTTTTTTTACCTCATCTTATCCTTTTATATTTAATAGAATGAAAATTAATCTATCATTTTTTTAAAAAAATTATTTTTTTATAAGTTATTATGATCAATGTTTTTAAACAAATAATTCATTTAATATTTTTATATATTTTTTATTATATTTAATTAAAATAAAACTAATTTATTTGACTCGAGTTATGAATTTTGCTTCCAGCTTTTAAAATTGCAGCATTTGAATATTATCTTTTATATAAAAAAACATCCTCACGACGCCGCCGCATAAGTCCACGGATAGTTATCATACTAATTTGATAGGACTCTAAATGACACTTTTATACATATCATATACCTCATCTCTGCATAGAATATAAGAACATTTTATAGGAAAAAATAGCTTCTTTATATTATAATACTGATTATCATACTAGGGTGAATTACCATGATCTCCTTGTAATTTCATGATCAAATAATTTACCCTACTAAATAGTAAGTATTAGTGTCTGAGTTTTAATGATTATAAGTTTTATTTTCTCTTCAAATTTGGACGTGCTTTTAATTATAGATATTTTCTAAATATAAAAAATAAAAATAATATATTTTTAATATTATTTTATTATTTTTATTTTATATTAAAATAATTTTACCTAAGAATTCCAAAAAAAAATATAGTTTTTATTTATAACAACTATTCACATGCATGCATATTTCCATAATTTTTTTTTTTTAACCTAAACTATTCACATGCATGCATATTTCCATAAAAAAAAAAAAATTTAACCCGTGAAAGAAAAAATATGAAACTTTCTTATAACAAGTACTGTTTCACTAGCTAACAAGGCTAGTAAAAAATATATTATAATGTTTTTACCTGTTATTATTTTAAAAGGTTTTTTTTTAATATATGATTGTGAGAGATTTAAAATTATCATTTACATCTTATCTAAAAACTTGATTTTTTTAATTAAGATGATTTTTTAAAATGATATAAAAAAATTTTAATTAAAAAATCATGGGTTTGATTCCTATCACCCTCAAATTTCTCTCTTATATTAATTAAAATTAAATCAATATATGATAGAGGTAAGCCTATGTAAATTAATATGAAACAATATCATAAGACATTACCTAAAAACTTAATTTTTAAAATTAAATGATTATTTGATATGTTTTTTTTTGTGGTTTATTAATTATGCTTTAGATCAATTTTTTTAATATAAAAAATAAAATATAGACTAACAGAAACTTTTTAGCAATGTCATAAATTTCCGTACAATATTTTAAATTTGAAAAATTTTAAACTGATAATTTATTTAGTTAGAGTTTTAAATTAAATTATGTATAAATTGTCTCATGTGACCTTATTTACTAAGTAGATTTAAAGAAAAAAATCAATTTAATTCTAAAGAATAAAATTAAATAAAAACTTCATATTAAATGATAATTTTTTTTTAAAAAAATAAAAGATAAAAAAAGGTTGCAATAACATAAAGGAATCAAAGAGCTTATATTAAATGATGAAATTAAAAAAATTATTAAAAAAATAAAAAAAATCTTTTATTATATAGTGAAATGTATAAAAATTAATTTAATATCAATGTAATTTAATATCAAAAAATAAATTTAAATAAAAACTTAGACATATGAGTTTTGTAAAAAAATAAAAAAAATCTTTTATTATATAGTGAAATGTATAAAAATTAATTTACTATCAATGTAATTTAATATCAAAAAATAAATTTAAATAAAAACTTAGACATATGGGTTTAAGGGAGGCCCATTCCTCTTCTTGTTTTGGAAAAAAACATCATATAAACAACTAAGAACTCAAATCTGAGACCACAAAAGAAACAAACCACCTTGATCTCAAGTCCTGTCAATAATTAATTTTGCTTATAGCGCGAGTCAAGCACACAATCTCAACATCCTAATGCTTACTCTTTAGAGGAACAGAATTTCTACTTTCTTTTTGTTGTTAGTATAATAAACACTATTCAAAAGTTTAAGGTACAGGACAATTACATGTAAATGGTCGAGCTATAAAACTTGATGAGATTGGTTGATTAGAAAATGAAAGGAACAGATCTGCAGGAAAATCAATTGTCTTCCTGGTAGTTGTACTTGCACATGCGTGCGTATCGATATATAGGCAAGCATGAAAAGTTGCTAGGCAAAAGCTAAAAATAATAAAATAGAAATACCATGCTTGAGCTGGGTTGCTTTTATGGGAAATTTTGCTTGAACAATATGCATTGCTGTCTTTGGATTTTGTACTTGTTCCTACAGCCCGTTTCTACAAGTGCTTGGTGTTCTTTTCCTCTACTAATGTCTTCTGCACTTATAAGAAAAGGTTCTCGGAAATACCACGCAGAATCAGTAGAGCAAAGAATTAAATTTGTCGGAAAGAACTCAAGCAGTATTGATATCCTGAAATATATGGATTATTATCATACAAGTCTAAGTTTTATTTAAAATACTTCAATCAATATTTTTTTTTTTAATTTACAACATATCTTTTAATGTTTAAATGTAGATTAAACTCTAGAATCTTTACAAAGTCATTAGATTTTTGTAAAACCTGATAGTATATTAAGTTTAATGGCTGAGTTTTAATTTTATTTTTTCAAAAAACTAAATATTTATGACGAATGATTCATTCTTTGTTTTATACAAATCGCTTTGTTTTCTATAATTTCTTCTTAACATATTTTTTAACGGGCGAGAGGGACCCAATGAAATAATCAGCTAGGGGAAACTCTTCGCATGCTTCGACAATGACTATTCCTTTTTTTTTTTTCCAAAAAAAAACTTGTCTTATCAACGCATGCATATTCGCGGAATTTGGCTGTCATGCATGAGTCATACGAGGGACCCTATAGCCTTATTGAACACCTATCAATGATCAGTTATGTCCCTATAGTTGAATCCCACCTTGATGGAGATATGAAAAACTATATGCGGTATGCTTAAGGACTTATAAAAACATGTAAAAACAATCAGACCGGACACATTTGGTATACATAGGAAAGGGAAAACCGAACAAAATATTGAATTTTTTTCATGATTAAGTATTATAATTATATGGTGGCCCGTGAGTGAGTGAGCCAAGCCTTAACAGCCTTATATACATATCCCCACCCATCTCGCATTACATGACAAAATCCCAACTCCCACGTAGAGACAAGACCCTGGCCGGCTGCCTCACATGCTACCAAAATTCTACAGGAGGACTAGCCCACTCTCCTCTGCTCAACATTACCTCCCTCTCCCTCTCCCTCTCCCTCTCCCTCGCAACCAGAAGAAAAGGCAGAATCAGGGACATCAAGGGAGGATTATACCCTTTTGTATCTATGAAAGAAGTAGTTGTATCATTGATTATATTGCTCTTTGAACCACTGTATTGACAGGTGATGAAAAAGGCTGATCTTGCAAATGGAAGTGTCTCTTTTGCTAAATATATGACTTCTTCAACTTTCCAGTTTCTTTCTTTCTTTCTTTCTTTCTTTTTGGGGATGAGAGTTCACACTTCATGATCGGTCCTTTTTCTCCCTTTCAATAAATCCCTGGATAAAGCTGAAACGTCTATTTTCTTTGATTCACTTGCAGAATTCTACAACTGGTTTTACACTTTCAAGTTTCACCTCTATTGGATCGTTTCCCAATGCCAAGGTACCCACTGCTAGTCTGGTCTCCTTGTCTCTTCTGATTCTCAGATTGCTCTTTATCTTTCCTTTTTGTTCACTCTTTCTCAACTTAATTTGTACACTTCCTTTTTGCTTTTTCTTTATTTTTCTTTCCACTCAATCTGTCTCTCTTTCCATGATGCAATTCACTGAAACCCCACTACCACCCTTGCACCAAATCATCACTCCAATTTCGAACCCCACCATGAACAGAAACCGTCCCTGGCCTGGATTCCCTACATCAAAATCCTTAGGTAGCTTTGGTGATGCTAATTGCATGGAGCAGCTTTTAGTCCACTGTGTGAATGCAATTGAAAGTAATGATGCCACTCTATCCCAACAGATCCTATGGGTCCTAAACAACATTGCACCACCAGATGGTGATTCGAACCAACGCCTAACATGTGCCTTCCTAAGAGCCCTGATCGCACGTGCAGCGAAGAGTGGTACCTGCAAACTTCTTGCTGCAATGGAAAATGCTCACTGCAACCTAGCCATAGACATACATAAATTCTCTATCATTGAGCTTGCAAGCTTTGTTGACTTAACCCCGTGGCATCGCTTTGGTTACACTGCAGCAAATGCTGCAATATTGGAAGCTGTTGAAGGGTATTTAGTTATTCATATTGTAGATTTAAGCTTGACACATTGCATGCAAATCCCAACTCTTATCGATGCTATTGCTAATCGGTTCGAGGTGCCCCCGTTGATAAAGCTTACTGTTGCTGGTGCCACTGAAGATGTACCACCTTTGCTTGATCTTTCTTATGAAGAGTTGGGCTCAAAGTTGGTTAACTTTGCTCGGTCACGAAACATAATATTGGAATTTAGAGTAATTCCTTCAAGTTACGCAGATGGGTTCTCTTCCTTTATCGAGCAACTTCGGGTGCAACATCTAGTGTATGCTGAAAGTGGTGAGGCGCTAGTCATAAACTGTCACATGATGCTTCATTACATACCTGAAGAAACCCTTTCCGGTATGCCTGGTACAAACTCAAATACTTATGCTTATGAATTTTCATCGTCCTCCATGTCTTTTAGGACAATGTTTCTAAAGTCTCTTAGGAGTTTAGACCCAACACTTGTTGTCTTAGTAGATGAGGATGCAGATTTAACATCAAATAATTTGGTGTGTAGACTAAGGTCAGCTTTCAATTATCTATGGATACCTTATGATACTGTGGATACATTTCTTCCAAGGGGAAGTAGACAAAGACAGTGGTATGAAGCTGATATATGCTGGAAAATTGAGAATGTCATAGCACATGAGGGTCCTCAAAGAGTGGAGCGGCTTGAACCAAAATGCCGGTGGATTCAACGGATGAGAAATGCAAATTTTCGAGGCATTTCGTTCACAGAAGATGCTATTTCTGAAGTTAAGACCATGCTCGATGAGCATGCAGCCGGGTGGGGACTAAAGAAGGAAGATGATGATATTGTACTCACTTGGAAGGGACATAATGTTGTATTTGCTAGTGCTTGGTTGCCTGCTTAACGCTTCTTCATATCGGTTTTAATTATAAATAATTTGTTTTTCTGATTTTATTTTTATTTATATATTTCTTAGAACTTTTTTCTTAATTGTATTGTAGTAACTCTTTGATTTAACTTTGGAAATTATATCAGAAGTAGCCTGGTAGTAGGTTTTTATTTCAATATCGCCTAGTTATTGATATATTCTATTTACGATTGTTAAATAATTAATATCAATTTATTATAGCTTTAGTTTTTTATATCATATAAAAAATTCAATTCAAAAACTAATTCTCCCGTTTTTTCATTTTAGTCATATTTTTTTTTTTTTTTGGGGGGGGGGG
>NW_011501263.1:21289-25481 GCF_000495115.2 Populus euphratica | reverse complement strand
GGGGTGGGGGGTATGATGATTCTTTTGTAGCCGGTTGCTTTTACTTTTAATTTGTTCATGAAAGGCATGATTAAAAGGTAGTGTACTAAAGTGAAAAGGATGTAGAAATTAGGTGGCTTTTTTAAAATTAGTACAAACAATTAATTGTCATCCTCCTACTTTTTAATTCATAGATTTTGGTCCTTTTAGTTTTCTACAATTCAATTTTGATTCAAAAAATTATTTTTTTTAATTTTTCAGTCTATGAATTAATAGAGGAGAGAGAGAGAGAGCCACCAAATTATAATGATATATAAAAAAAATCTTGGTAAACACCCATTTTAACCATTAAATATAGTTAATTTTGATGTTAATTAATTTCATTAAATGAGATAAGTTTTATTAACCTATTCTTTCACCTTAAAATTAATTGAGAAAGTAGGTTTGATCTCAAAAAGTTTTTGATTTTAAAGTTAAATTTTGATTTTTTTTTATCAATTTTTTAGTTGTTTGAAGGTATAAATAGATTTTCTTATGTTTTAAAAGTTTTTTTTAATTAAAAATTACTTGAAAATAAATTTTTAGATTTAAAACGTCTTTGGTACAAATATGGGTTGCATATGACATGTTCTCTGTAATGTTATTTGAAAACAGAATACTAAACGGATAACCTGTTATCGTCATCCACCTTGTTTACTTAAAAAATTAAGGTCTAAGTGTGTGGTCCTAGATTAGAAGGCCATGTGTCAATTTTTTTTATTATTAAGGCACAGGCATACATGTTAAGCTTTGGCTTATAGGTCTACATGTCTAGTTTTTATTTATTATTATTTAATGTATTTTTGGACCTTAAACTAAATATGAAAAAAAGAACATTTTATCCATTTTTATTTAAAGATGTATTTTTTTATTTAAATTTTTTAAAAATAAGTCTATTTTTATTATTTGAGTAACCTATGTGTATCTTGCTTTTTCCTTTTTTTTTTTAAATTGTTATTTAATGCAAATAAATCTCAAACACATTATTAAAAAATAATCTCATTAATAAAAAACTTATTAAATGTAATGGGGGTGTATAACTTGAATAGTAAGTCAACTCAATTTCACTCAAGTTTTTTTTTCTATCTTTAATTAAATATTTTTTTTATAAATTTCATTATTCATCATTGATTTGATTATAAATTAAATTTTATAATTTATTTTAATTTATTTTTTATAGGGTTATCGTGATCTTATTATAAAAAATAATAAGTTTGGTTAGTTAACCCGAGTTAACCTACGTTAATCCATTATGTTACTGTTTCATTATTGGTTTTTTTATAAAAAAAATTAATATATTATCGTTTTAATATTTAAAAAAAATGTTTAAAATAAATGAGATTTTGAATTCATAATTAATATTTTTCTTAGAAAACATATTAATAATGTTTAGATTTTCTTTTTTACATTATAAAAATATTAGTTTGACGTACATAATGAGATAATGATTTGGTTTATTCTATTTGATGAAGTTCAAGCTTTGCAATAAATTTAACAAAACTCATTTAGATGTTTTACCTCATCTTTTAAGTTCACATCAATGAGGTCCAAACATTTAGGAATTGTTAGTGAATATAATAAAACAATTTAGTAGGTATTTCCTATATCCGTCGAACGTTTTATCTTTTTGATAAAAAATGTGACATAAGATTAAGAAAGCTTAACTTAGCCTGTAAGAAATTGGCTACGAGTTGAGGTTAACACTTTATTTTGCACATTGCAAATCTCGAAAAGGAAGGGAAAAAAAGAGTCATTGACAAAAGAAAGATTAGATAAAATGCTATTGGATGATTAATTTTGAACTATCAAGATAAAAAAAGTTATTGAAAGTAATTTTTATTTTTAATGATAAACGAAAGAGTAGATCAAGCTTAAAAGTAGTTTTAAATTTTATTTGATTTAAGTTTTTATTCTCATTAAAATATGATTTGTAGTTTGGAATATAGTTTTAGAGATCAATGTGATAACTTGAACTCAAATTTTCAAGTGGACATAGCCACCTACACAAACGATGAGTTCGTCTGTTCCTTATAAATAAAAAATAACTTTAAAAAACAAATAAGGCGTGTGAGTCCATCTTTTAACCTAAGCTTGTCTAGCCTTTGTTTAAATGATCCTTAGTTGTTTTTATTTTATTTTCAAAATTTATAATAAGATTTTCTTTAAAGAAATTTATTAAAATAATATTTAAATAATTATTCGATTATATATGTTATGGTTTTCAAATAATATTACAATTTTTTATTATAAAATTAACAATTACTTTTTAAATAATTATACATGAACACAATATATTCATGAATACTCAATACAACTAAAATATCTTTTTGTTAAGAAATATTTTTTTCTCAAATTTAGTATTTTTATTTTTTATTCTTTGGTGTAAAACTTGTTGATTTATGATTGTTTTTATTTATTTTATTAAACTTACTCTTAAGATTATGATAAGTTTTATTTAAAAAAAAAAAAGCAATACTTTTTTTCTTCAAAAGAAATGGGTTTTTTGGTTAAATATATATATATTTTCTCTTTATTTCAAATCAATAGAATATATTTTTAATATTTATTGTAATTAAATTATTTTTTATACATTAAACCACATTTCTAAAGAATAGATTTGTTTTTGTTAAAAAAATTAAATGAATAAGAAAAGACAATTTTGACTAAAAAATATATTTTTCCTATAGAATTTAAATGATTTCTTTTTTATAAATATCCATTTTAAATTTCATATCATTAAATAAAAGAAATGAAAAATGCATCTATCTTTTGCTTTTTACAAACAAGATCAATTTCTCGTCTTAGTGTTTAATTTGCAGAACGACACTTTTTATAATTTGTCAGTTTATAAATTTTTCATTTTATTTTATTAAACGTGAACATAATCTTCTGAATTCTTATCTGCAATATAGCGTGAGTATACGAAGTAATTTAATCTATTATTAGAATTTAGAAGAGTTGATGGAAATTTGAGGAATAAAAAAGAAAACGAAGAAAAAAAACTAGGTGTGGATGTTTTAAATTTTAAAATCTCACCTCTTTGGCTTGAATCTTGACATTTGGGATTTCTCATATATTTCAATTCTATGCCCTTAATATATATTTATTTTGAACTTGCTCCTTCTGTTTTCTTTCAATTAAATCAATCCCTTTATTTTTCATCTATGAAGAATATATGGTCCTGCCATCACTAACAACTTTATTTATTTTTTATTAATTCGAGACAAGAAAAGAATAAAATAAAAACATGTGATTATAATTAATAGAGAATGTTGAGTGGCGTTGTTCAGTGTATGCATACAATTAATCTTAGAATATTGGGGTAGGTATTGTTGATTTTATCCATAATTTAAATAACATGGAAATTATAATGCTTCCAATGGAAGAGTAGCAGTGCATGCCCTAACGTCTGGTAGTAATAAAATTGGGAAACAATACTATTTTGATGATAGTTGCGAAAAAGTGAACAGTTGTTCTAATATAATTTGTGGCACTGCTGGGGAGTTTCCCTCAGGATGTTCTCCAATGAGAGAGATACAATATTGAACTAACTCGGTTTTGAAGTCTAGCCTACCAAACACGTTAGTATATAGGCTCAACCTTAAAGAAACTGAAAAGTTACAGAGGTAGGAGGTTAAGTTCTTGGAGATAAGGAACATATTTAGAAAAGTATTGAGTTTTCGTGTGCAATTCTAGTTTTTTTGGTATCATGACTCATGGTGGATGTTTGTTGATAATAGAGGCATTAAGTAGATCATACATGTATTCAATATAGTGACTAGATGACATACCACATCAATTAGTGGTTGATATAATGTTTTTTACAATTAATTTTAATAATAGCTACAATAAAATAAGAATTAGGTTGTGAATAAGTAGAAGACATCCTTTAAAACACAAAATGTATTATATAAATGGATAATTATATTGTTTAGTTTGTCTAATGCTCTCATCACCTCTTATGAAGTTCATGCATGAGGTAGTAAGTTCATTTATTAATAGATTTATTATGATTTTTTTTTATAATATTCTAATTTATAGCTTAACTTTAAAATCCTATTTAAAGCATGCGCAAAAGATGCAATTGTTTATAAGCCATAAAGGATAAGTTTTTCACTAGTCCTTGTGTATAGAGTTTAGGTTGATTTTTCAAAGATCATAATAATTACAAAAT
>NW_011501263.1:19640-19845 GCF_000495115.2 Populus euphratica | reverse complement strand
TGACGAGATTTACAAGTATTAGCATTAATCGAATAAGATGACTAATGTAATCATGTTGACAATTTATAATCTGATTGGAACCTACTACGACCACTACTACCACCACTACGACCACTACTACTACTACTACTACTACTACAAATATTAGTATTATTATTATAGTTATTATTGTTATTGTCATTGTTGTTATTGTTGTTATTACTAT
>NW_011501263.1:16130-19614 GCF_000495115.2 Populus euphratica | reverse complement strand
TACTATTGTTGTTGTTGTTATTGTTGTTTTATAATTGTTGTTTATAATTTGTACAATTAACCTCCCTGTGGTTCGACCCCGGTCTTGCCGGGTTATTTATTATTTCGACACTCCTGCACTTGGGAGAAGACATCAATATTTTAGTCGTGTCATAGTACTACTACTACTACTATTATTATTGTTGTTGTTATTGTTTTTATTATCATCTATAATTTATATATTTAACCTCTCTATGGTTCGACCCCGGTCTTGCTGAGTTATTTATTACTTCGACACTACTGCACTTGAGAGAAGACATCAATCTTTTAGTCATGTCATTTATCATCCTTAAATATATAAATAAATAGAGGTGGTTAACTGTAGCATTGAAAACTTGTTATGAAGTTTGGTAGACAAGCCAAAATCCCAAACTAAGCAAAACAAAGTCAAAGATTAACAAATAGACTCAACAAATAAGATTTTTTTTTCTTAAAAATTATAATCAATTCAATCATATTATTATCAAATATTTTTTATCATCAAACCAATTGTTTTATATTTTATTTATTTTAATTTTTTTTATCATAAACTTACATAAAATATCTTCCCCTAAACTTAAATAACATGTGCTCAATTAACTAAGCAAGGCCTTTTTGACATTGGATTGCTGTAAGATTTTAATCCTATAAAAACAAGGCATGTACAATCTTTTGAAAAAAATTTCAACATGATTCAAAAGTTTAATCAAAAGTTATAGTTGCTTGTGTAAAACTATGTATTAGAAAAAATAAACCTAAAATATCCTCTAATATCCTTAAATAATAAGGAATCATTGCAAAATAAGTATTGTTGCCTAATTAATCGTCTTATAAAGTTTTGAATCTTTACAAAATAAAGATTCCACATGTAATTAAATCATTGCTTTTTAAGAATCCATAAGTAAGATTGAAGCATTATTGAAATGGAAAAGACCTGTTAATATGATCGAGATTTGTAGTTTTCTTATATTAGAGTAGTATTATAAAAGATTTATTAAAGATTTATCAACCATAGTGACTCCATTGAATTGGTTGCCTAAAAAAAAGGTGAAATTGAAATGGTCTAAAGAGTGTAAAGAAAGTTTTCAACAATAAAAAAGAGACTCAATACCGCCCCATTGTAAACCCTTCTTTCAGGAACTGAAGGATTTGTAATTTATACTGATGCATTGAGAAAAGGGCTTCATTATGTATTAATGAAACATGGAGTAATTGTATATATGATGATAGTTGAAACCTTATAAAGTTAACTATCCAGTCCATGATATTTAAACTAGTTACCATAATATTTGTTTGAGGGTATGGCGACACTACTTGTATGAATCTCATGTTCATCTTTTTACATATCATAAAAGTTTGAGATATTTAATGTCATAAAATGAGTTAAATGTGTAATAAAGAAGATGGGTGAAACTAATTAAGAATTATGATTGTGTAAGATACTACCACCTGAAAAAATAAATTTTATCATGGACATGCCTAGTCATAAGAATAAATCAATAATAGATGAACTTTATAATTGGGACAAAAAAGAATTGGCTAAGTTAAAGAGAATGAATGCATTATTAGGAGTTGGAATAGAAGGATCTTTATTGGGATAGTTAAAAGTATGTTTTGAGAAAAGATTTTGAAAGCACAATAAAAAGATACGGAGGTGTAGAAAGTGAGAAGTAATGTGAGGGCATAAGTTGAAACTCTTTTTGGTAGTGGTAATGGATAAAAAAATATATTTGTCAAATGATAAAGCTTTAAAGAATGAGGTATTGAAGGAAGCTTATGAATACAGGTTTGTTGTACATCCTGAAAGTATTAAGATGCAGAGGGACTTAAAAGAATTTTATTTGTTGCCAAACATGAAAAAATAAATAGATGAGTAAATAGCAAAATATGGTATAACTTACAAGTGAAAGTTAAACACCAGAAACCTATAGGGCTACTATAACCACTATTAGTACCTTAATGGAAGTGAAAAAATATTTATAATGGATTTTTGTATTGGATTTTAACCTATAATTAAGATTGAGATCTGATCCTGGAAAGCTGAAATAGGTATGATAGAAGTGTGACATAATAAAATCTTGTCCCAAGACACCAACTCTATTGGAATGAAAGTGTGACATAATAAAATCTTGTCCCAAGGCACCAACTCTATTGGAATGAAGTAGAATAATGTCATAAAGTTAGTTAATTTTTGATAAGTCAAATTTAGTTCGTTCAAGAATTGAAGAATGGAAGAATCGCTCTCACATATTAAAACTAAACAATTTAGAAGTAATATTCATTAATGGCTATTGAAATTTTTGTTATATGTGTTTAAATAGTTTGTAAAAATTAACTTTGATGTATCTACCCTAGTAAGCTAAATTGACCCACATACAAAACAAACTCAAATACCCTAAATTGAAAAATCTCATAGCCTGGTCCAAACAAGCCTTGAATCCTAACTAAAAAACAAAGTATTAATTAAGCCTGTCCAAACAAGCCTTGAATCCTAACTGAAAAACAAAGTATTAATTAAGCCTGGACATGAAAGAAAATAATAAAAATAATTAATCTATCATTAAATACTAGCTGCCCTTCTTTCCTTGTATAGCTAGAATGAAACACTAATGAATCCTTACCACACTTGGAGATTATATTGCAACTCATTAAAGATCTTTGTGGAGCTAGGAAATTTTCAAAACAAGCTCTCACATCCTTGTAGGAAAAGGATCATTGTCAAATAGAAAGTCCACAAGTCAAAAGGAAGTAAATAAAAAAAAATGCATACAGCCTGTTCTGACCTATATCACAAGTCATTTTCAAACTTCAATTCACCTGAAACTTTACCTCAACATAGACCAATATCTCCAGGATCTTCACGTCAAGTTTCAGCTCAATTCAACAGTTGAATTTAGAGTTATACTCAATAGTGTAAAACTATACAGTACAAAATTTTACAATAAAAACCCAATCTATCCTTACTTAGATCATATCAGTTTTCCTAGAGGAAGGGAGGGAAATGATGTCATATGGATCATTACGGATTGTCTCACTAAATTTCCATTATTCCTACTTGTGAAGATGGCAAACTCAATAGACAAATTAGTAAAGTTGCATGTAAATGAAGTTGTGAGATTACATAGGATGATAGTATCAATCATCTCGAAATGAGAACTCAAATTCACTTCACATGTACGACCAAGTATCTAGCATATCATAGGAACAAAATTAAATTTGATACATCTTTTCACTCTCACACTTGTGGGCAGTTGATTAGTACTTAAAAGTGCATTTTTATCAAGGCTTTATATCATCATTTTGCACTTGAAGTATCAATAACTCCTTAACTAGAACATGTTTTGTAATAACAAGTTTGATAATATAAGATACCTTTAATTATGGTAAATGCTCATTTTAAATGCAGGTATTCTTATAATTCAAAGGATTGATTGTTGTGATTAACTATTGGAAGTGAAAGGACAAAG
>NW_011501263.1:1502-15057 GCF_000495115.2 Populus euphratica | reverse complement strand
ATTTCTGTACTTGGAATAAGACATCAACTCTTTAATCGTGTCAGCAGTTAGAGAAAACCATTTAGAACTTGGAAAATTTTATTAAGAGCCTACATATTAGAATTTAGAGGCAATTAAGAGGTTCATCTACTACTTGTTGAGTTTACTTACAATAACATTTATCATGCTACAATTGAAATGACTCCCTACGAGATCTTGTATGGAAGGAAATCGTGAATCTCGTTTTATTGAGAGAAAGTGGGTGATAGAAGGCTAATTGAATTAGAATTAGTACAAATTACTTTGAAAAAGACAAGAATTATAAATAATAGGATAAAAATACTTTAAGATAGATAGAAGAGTTATGCAAATAATATAAAGATGCCTCTTGAATTTAATATAAGGGATAAAATATTTTTAAAGTGTTGCTCGTTGATATTGGATAAAAAAAAATGATGCCAAGATACATTGAACTTTTGAGGTTGTAAAAAGGATTTAACTGGTAGCTTAGATTACGTACTCCTGGTGGGTTTGAGTATTCCTAAAAAGATATATAATTCATTTATTTTTAAAACATATGTCCGTTAATTATCTATGATCGCGACTCTCAAATCGTTAGCCTTTAAAAGCTTGTTTTAGATTTCGTAGTCATAAGATGCTTTTTTTTTCCCTCCTCGGTGGGGTATTTTTTTTGTCGTTTTTGCAACTGCTTCATGTCTTTGAAGATAGAATTATTTCTCCACCTGACCAATTTGGCTTCCATCTAGGTGTCTTGTTAATTTATCTGGGTTTTTTGTTTCAAGTGACAACTGATTTATGATTTTCTTGCAAATTGATGATAGCTTCCTTTAACAAGAAATATAATCAGATGTCTAGTCAAATATTATCTTTCATTTCTTTTTCTTTTTTCATTCTGTTTTCCACAGAAGAATAGTCAGATATTCTCTGAAGCAAGCTTTCTATACCTTCTCATTAAGTTTAACTTGAGCACAAGATTTTTTAATTAATTTCTTAAATGTTTAATTCCAAAATTAATGTTCAGAAAAGCAGAGTTATCAAACAAAAGTGTATATGGGTGTTTGTTAGGATAAGCAGGCCAACTGCATATCTACTGGAAAACACAAAGACAATTACAATGTCTAATATTAGACAAATTATAATACAGCTAAGTCTTCTTCTTCTTCTTCTTTTTTCAAAAAAAGAAACAACTGATGTGAAATCATTTATTTTCTCTCTGTTGCTAAGTGTTGTCATTTCCTTATTAAAATCACGATCACTCCAGATTGCAACATGTAATGTGAACGAAAGTGGGTTAAAAAACCAACCATGTTGAGCAAATTTCATTTAAGCCAAAACTGCGCAGTCTTGACGAATTTTCCCATTTCGACCGCTCTTGACACCGACGCGGCCCAACTTTGTCATGGCAGTGATAAAGGCTTGTCGGAAGGCCTGTGAGTCAGCGGCCCATTTAGTAACAGTTGGCTTGGACCTAGGGTCTGTGAATAGAACTTGATCTGAGGTGAAGAGGCCCATTCCTTGCACAAGGTTCTTGTAATACATGTTGTCAAAGGTTCTGGGAGTGTTTGGGTCCATGTTGATGGCTATTCTGGAGTCAACTTTTTTGGGGCACAGGGTTTGCAGTGTTTTTGCATATGTTCTGTTGAGTGTAGGGTCGATCGGACCTTTCCTGCTAAAACTATATATCCTTTTGGCAAATCTGCTACAATGAGAGAATCCAACCGTGTGTGCCGCTGATGGGTACCAAAAAAGAAAAAAAAATCATCAATGGATCCATCTTGAAACAATATAGTGCACATTTTTGAAGTTGCATATAATTAAAATTTTTAATATATTATTGGAGGTACATTATCAAAATTATGCAAAGAAAAATCAAGCTCAATGAAATTGTAAATTCATCTAAAGATACTCCTATCTTTCAAAAAAGAGAGAGAGAGAGCCTATAATATGCATCATTTCATTGTTGAAAAACCAATATGAGTATAAAAAGGTTGTTTGTGGGTTTGATTGATGATAGGAGCTCCATTGACAAAAAATAAATTAATTAATAAATGGCCTATCAAATGTGGCCATTGGAGATCCAATTTCAGGACCCACCTAGATAAGATGTCTGTGATGGGAGCACGTGAATTTAGGACAATTACGATGATTGTCATACCTGAGAGAGCAATCATGTCAGTTTGGCTGAGTCCGTTGGCAGCAAACATAGCAGTAAGCTGATTCAAAGAGAAAGTTGGCTGAGGCAGCTTCCCATTGACACTAGCAGCTGTTGAACTTAAACCATCCAATCGTCCCAATTCAACAGGATATGAAGGTCCACCAGACTGCATCAAGATCACATTTATAGCCCTTGAACATATCAGGAAAACAGAAGAAGAAGATCAAGAACATGATGGTCTGACCAGTGCGATAACATCTCTTGTTGCTATGGCAAGGATATCAGCACATGAGACCTTGTTTTTGCACCCGGGGGTGGCATCCACAGCTGCTTTCGCTTTGATCACAGTGTCAAATCCATCTCCAGCTAATGATAAATTATCAGAATGGTCCTTCTCCGCCTTGTTGGTTGCAGTGGAGGCCACTATGACTGAAGCATCACAACCCTGTACAAACAAAACATTAATCTTAAGCTAGAGAAAATGAATCAAGCAATGGGCTGTTTATTTGTATTCCACAAATATTACCTGAACAAAGCAATCATGGAAGAAAAGCCTGAGAGTTGCCGGAATCGTAACAAAAGTTTGTTTAATTTTGTTCTGAACTACACCCCTAACTATGCTTTCCACTTTGGGGCAACTGCTAGCATAATAATTTTGCCTAAGCTGTGCCCATGTGGTGTCAGGGAAGTGGCACAAACTGAGAGTGAGTGAAAGAACAAGTAAGAGATGGAACCGGGAAGCTGCCATTTTTGAAGATCAGAAGATTACTTAATCGAATTTGCTGATAGGAAAGAAGCTGCTAAATGCAGAGATTATATAGTAGGCTGGTATACAAGAGAGGTGTTCATAGTCTTACGAAGCCAGTTGGATTAGAATCTTTCTTGACAGCTGGGCGATGGCATTGTTTTAAATTTTTAATCATTGTAATGTTAAGTTTGAATGAAAATTTGATGTGGTCAGCTAATGGCTCTGTAGATTGGCCGCCTTTGTTTCTTTCGTATAACTATTTAACTGATCCCTTCCCTTAGTCCAAATGTTTGAGAGTCGAAAATTCAATGCCAACCAGAAGGATATTGATTAAATAAACAGGGTATAAATATTGTTAAATACAATTTGAAATCGAACTTGAAACATATACTTATATTGTATAAATATATTTGTAGAATATTTAGATTTTTTTATATAATATTGATATAAAATACATATATTTGTAGAATATTTATCATTTTATAATTTAACATATATTTATATACTTCAAATATATATATTAATTATTTTATTTTTTATTGATCGATAAATAATGAATATTCATTGAATATAATTAATAAATTTTTAAATTTTTAACTTGATAAA
The DNA here is from genome assembly GCF_000495115.2 of Populus euphratica. NCBI lineage: Eukaryota > Viridiplantae > Streptophyta > Magnoliopsida > Malpighiales > Salicaceae > Populus > Populus euphratica. Next base: position 11,548 of record NW_011501263.1, on the reverse strand, counting down.
TAGTAAATAGAATATAAACATGACATATAAGAAAGAAATGCCCTAGGACGTGGGCCAATTGACGGAGGAAAAACCTTGAGAAGGGGCATGGGATGACCAAAAGGGGATAGAACGTCGCACCCACGTTAAGGCTGCTTCTTGTGGGCTTCAGTGACTATAAATAGTAGTAGTATATGATTGAAAAATCAAGGTAATTATTAATCAACTTGAGGCCTGAATTTAATTTAATTTATGATCTCGAGTAACAAAAAGCAAACATGCTAGGTCTATTTTATATCAAAGTTTTTAGACCGGTTTGATTTAAAATCTGGATTCTAGATTTTAATCAAATTTTAATTAAATCAGTTAATTTTTTTAAAATTAAAACAATACTATTCTAGTAAAAAAAATAAGAGTTTAACATGTTATAACCAGATTTTTAACCCATTAAGTTTTTTTTTTAACTCAGCTTAATTTCAGCCCTGAATTGAACGGTTTCTGAATAGATCAGTGGGCTGGGCTAAGTGTCAAAGTACTGCCACGTCGATGTCACCAAAATGGGCCCATTAATTTCTCGAGAAAGGAACTTGATGTTTTTTCGTTTCTGGGGACACTTGGCAAAAGGTTACCACGTACGTTGAATTATTGGGTTGCCAAAGCGAACGAATATGCCTTGTAGGCAAATAAAACATGGAAATACCCGAAAAGAAAAGAAATTCGATCAGCTCACGTCGGATGCCATATAAAACGGCAACAAGGACAAGCACTGGGCTTGACTTTGAGTCCCATTGCTAATATAATATTATAATTTCCTCACAATTAATTTCTGCAAATTATATTATCAATCAAATCACGAATTAAAACCTGATCGAAAGAAAGAAAAATAAAAAAAATATGGAAAAGATGTCTATTGTCAACCTTGTCATTAACACGAGGGAAACAGTACTTCTGCCCTGCATCAATATAGCTAATTTCAAATGGGATTTCCTAAATTCTTTATTATATATTGCTAATTAGCTATATATAGCTAATTACCTTACGCACGTCATATGGCTGCATGATGGACTCAAATTTTTTTAGTGACTTTTCTAATTAAAACATGTGGTTACAGCTGCGATTGAGCTTTTTCTGAACAGTTGAAAGCCTCACCTTCTTGTCTGCTGTAGGGCAATATATATATACAGGACAATCTTTGTCGGGTCCAAAGTTACTCTAAAGGCAAAATTCTTGTCCCACCATGAATGAGGTAAAACAAGCTTGTATAATACCATGGGCGAAAATTGTTAATTTTTAATCTCTTTTATTGCTCATTATCAATTTGTCACTCATTTGTTTTTTTTTTATTTGGTTGATTAAAGTTTGATCAAATACACCTATTTTCTATCCAAACGGATTTATTACATGCAGAGGATTAATTTCAAAAACTCTTGTAATTTATGAACTTAATTGTATATATACCTTAATATTAGAGGACTAAAAAGCTTTCAAAAGAGGACTAGAATATCATCAAAATAAATTAGAGGGACTATAACAATTATTGAAAAAATTCAAGTACCAAAATAACCTTTGTAAAAATTTCATAGTCTTTTCCTACAATACGCAGTGGTTTGAGCAACAATAATTCAAATGAAAAAAAGGGGTAGATAATTAATGAAAGTTAAAATAGAAAGGGGAAATACCATCAAAACATTGTTCTCAATGTTTTCACGATTTTACTCTTCTAAAAAAAATTAAAAAAATAAAAAATCCTTAAAATTAATTATTAAGGGCATTAAAGTTTTTAACAATATTATTAGTTATTATAAAATTGATTGAGAATAAAATATTTTTTAATTTTAATAGCATAATAAAATGATTAAGAGGCTTTTGAAAATATAAAAATTTAAAACTAGTATTAAGAGGTATTTTTGTATTTACAAAATGAATTTTTTTTGTTATTATTAGGTCAACTGATAAGACATTTGGTATTTAACCTAAAATAAAAAAATAAAAAAATAAAAAGCATAATGAAACGATCAAAATTCTTTAAAAAAAATAAAAATTAGTGTCAAGAGACTTTTTCTCTTTTCCACCATGGTTTCTTTGTTATTATCAAGTCATTTTATAGGTAATTATGTATTTGAATTAAATAAAATAAAAAAATTATTAATATGTACTAAACACGCTTCAGCATGTAAAAGGTGCTCGTAACCTATAAGCGATGTGTGTAGCACTTTCTAATAGTCAAAATTTTTATTTTACCATGTCATTAAAAATGTCATCGTTCCGTCTTTCTTTAAAGCAACATGGAGGTCATTGGTGGCACAATTTTATCACCAGCAATGCTTTTTTTCTCTATCTTTTCTCTTTTCTTCTCTTGAAATTTATGTTAGTCATGCAAAATTTTATACTTTTCCTTTTATTTTTAAGGATTTCCTTTTCAATCCTTATTTTTTTTATTTTTAATTTTGATTCTTGACTTTTTGTCAATCCTTATTCTTTTGATTTTTAATTTTGATTCTTGACTTTTTATAAAACTTTGATTTGTTTTCAATTTCATCATTCAATCCCAATTTGAAGTATGGTTTTTTTCCAATTCAGTCCTTTTCTTTTGATTTTTTTATGTTGATCTTAAATTATTTTTTCTTTTTAATTTCACCTTTCAATAAAAAAATTATTTCTATTTCTTATTTTAGTTTTGATCCTCATTGTTTTTATTGTTGTTTTTCTCTTTTGTTAAATTGGTTTTTCTTTTTAATTTCACCTTTCAATAAAAAAATTATTTCTTATTTCTTATTTAGTTTTGATCCTCATTGTTTTTATTGTTGTTTTTCTCTTTTGTTAAATTGGTTTTTCTTTTTAATTTCATCTTTCAATCAAAGATGAAATTTATTTTATGTTTTGAATTTGATAGTCATTCTTTTAATTTATATTTTTTTAATCCTTTTGTAAAATTAACATTATTTATTTCATACTTCAACATTTGATTTATTGGAAATTGGGTTTAATGGTATAAATTGAAATTATTTATTTCATACTTCAACATTTGATTTATTAAAAATTGAATTTAATAATTTTTCTAGATAAAATGCTTCTAGTTTAATAACTCGGATTACAAGTTTGAAAAATTAACATCAGTTGACATTTATTTTTTTAATAGGCTTTGTAATTTTTTTTATATTATTTTCTATCATGTTATCTTGATCTTATCACTCAGATCATGAGTTTGGCAGGATGACTCAAGTTGACTCAACCCTAATTATTAAAGTTAAAGGTTTGTAATACTAACTTGAGTTGACTTAGGTTGATTTGTTAGGTCCTTTTTTTTACTCAATTTATTTCAACCTTTCATAATTAATGGACTATGAATTGAGATATATCATTATTCTTTTTTGAAAAAAATATTTTTTATTTAAGTTATCATGATTATTTTTTTAATTCAGTCCATTAGTTATCTGAAAAGTGTTTGTGACACCCAAATATTTTATAGGTAATTATGTATTTGAATTAAATAAAATAAAAAAATTGTTAATATGTACTAAACACGCTTCAGCATGTAAAAGGTGCTCGTAACCTATAAGCGATGTGTGTAGCACTTTCTAATAGTCAAAATTTTTATTTCACCATGTCATTAAAAATGTCATCGTTCCGTCTTTCTTTAAAGCAACATGGTGGTCATTGGTGGCACAATTTTATCACCAGCAATGCTTTTTTTCTCTATCTTTTCTCTTTTCTTCTCTTGAAATTTATGTTAGTCATGCAAAATTTTATACTTTTCCTTTTATTTTTAAGGATTTCCTTTTCAATCCTTATTTTTTTTATTTTTAATTTTGATTCTTGACTTTTTGTAAAACTTTGATTTGTTTTCAATTTCATCATTCAATCCCAATTTGAAGTATGGTTTTTTTCCAATTCAGTCCTTTTCTTTTGATTTTTTTATGTTGATCTTAAATTATTTTTTCTTTTTAATTTCACCTTTCAATAAAAAAATTATTTCTTATTTCTTATTTCAACCATTTCCTTACCCTTGGAGACTAACTCACCTTCTTTCTCACAAGGTTCAATAATGGGTTTTTTAATAACCTTACCACTGCGGAGAGTAGTGACTGATTTGACTTGATCTAGATGTTGGCTTCCGGAATTGCTTGTACTTGAATTGTATTGACCCTTGGGATTTTGCTGGGGTTGAGATGGAAACTTACCTTTCTCCTGAAAACTGAGAGCAGATGTGAACTTTGCAAGAGTATCTTTCAAATCAGCCATGGTTTGAGCATTTTGAGTGTTGATTGTCTCTTGCTTTTCAATGAATGCATGTAATGTTTCCTCAAGATTTCTTCTAGGAGGGGGAATATAAGGAGGTGCATATCCATGAGAATTTTGAAAATTATGTTGTGTTTGAAATGGTGGCTGTGAAGTTTGTGCATTATTGTTACCACTCTTCCAACTGAAATTTGGGTGATTTCTCCAACCAGGGTTGTATGTTTGTGAGTACGGGTTATGACTTGGTCTTTGGAAACTATTTAAAGCATTAGCTTGTTCATGGAGACATTCCTTAAAAGAAGGCAACGTGGGACAATCATTAGTTGAGTGTTCATTGGTTTCACAAATTTGACACACAATTTCTTGAACAGATTTTAATTGACCACTCTTTTTTAATTCTAGTGCCTCAACTTTTCTAGCTAAAGATGCAAATTTGGCTTGAAGGTTATGATCTTCCCTAAGGCTATACATGCCTCCATTAGATGTATGAGGTTGAGTTTTACCTGGTGCCTCACAAGTACCTGTGGTGTCCCAATTTTGAGCATTTTCAGCTAGCAAGTCTAAGTACTTCATTGCTTCATCAGGGTCTTTATTTTCAAAAGTTCCATTGCACATCAATTCCACCATTTGCCTATCTTTAGGTGTTAACCCTTCATAAAATTGTGAAACCAATCTCCATGTTTCAAAACCATGATGAGAACAGGTATTAAGCAAGTCTTTATATCTATCCCAACATTTATAAAATGTTTCTCCTGGTTTTTGAGTAAAAGTGGTGATTTGTCTTTTGAAAGAGTTTGTTCTATGAGAAGGGAAAAATTTCTTTAAAAACTGTTGTTGCATTTCATCCCAAGCATGAATGGATCCTGACCTAATATTTTGTAGCCATGTTTTAGCTTTATCTTTTAACGAAAAAGGAAAAGGCTTTAATCTGATGATGTTCTAATTCTAAGCCATGAAAAGTGGGTAAAAGTTGAATAATACCTGGCTTAAAATTAAAATGAGATGCATCAGGAGGAAAAACAATACATGATGGTGCACTTGTTCTTGTTGGATTCATATGATCTCTAAGTGTTCTAACACGATTATTCTCATTATGAATTGATTAATTATCTTCTTCGGCCATGTTTCTTGAAGAAAATGATGATTTTCTAGAAAGTCTACCACTTAATGTACGTGTCCAAACTCTCATGCAAATACAAAAGAAAAGAAAAGAAAAAAGAAAAAGAAAAAGAAAAAGAAACAACAATTAGAAAAACAAATAAAAGTGAAAATAAAATAAAATATTTAATTTATACAAGAACTTACCTCCCCGGCAACGGCGCCAAAAACTTGACACGATCAAAGAGTTGATGTCTTATCCCAAGTGCAGGAGTGTCAAAGTAAAATAACCCGGCAAGACCAGGGTCGAACCACAGGGAGGTGAATTATATAAATTACAAATAAAGAAAAAGATTTGAAGAGAATAATAACAAAAAAAGAGTTGAAGAAAGTTTTGGGATGTGATATTGATGTAAGGATTAAACAATAACAAAACATATGTCAAGGTTATAGGATTCACTAATGGTATTTCAAATAAATATAATATAAACTCTTTTTATTACTCAACTAGAAACCACACACAAAGGAGGTTCTAATCGGATGATTTCTCGTTATTAGCTCATTATAAATTACTAACATGATCATATTAATTATCTTATATAAGTAGTACCATACTTATAAATATCATCAAGCATTCATGTTGCTAGTTTATGTTAACAACAAATCAAGTTTCTATCATAATAACGATTTCGGCCGAAAACTATGAAAGATCAAGCATTTGATGTACCAAATATTATACAACACAAATCTAAATTAAACATTTAATAAGCAAGGTATTAAGAATTAGTAAGATAAAAAGATAAAACATGTTAATAACAATCTTTCTTGGATATAAACATTTAAAGCTCATGTTGAGTTTATATTATACCTATTCTAACACCATTAGAGAAACCTTTTCACCTTGACATAATTAACTTAGCTAAACATTAAGAAGGAGAAAAACACAAATAAACAATATAAGAACATAAACATAATATAAGCTAACTAAGTATAGGAAAGGAAATGAAAGAGCATAAACAAGAGATTACTATAGCATAAAAGAAAACTTGAACATTACAAAGATGTAGAGAGAAAGCAAGAAGATAACTTTGATATGAAAATTAATATATGACTAAATACATGGACAATGCCTCCTTTTATAGGCTAAGTTTCATAACTATTGATTGATTGAAGAATTGGTGGGCATCCATTGATTTGGTGGCTGGTTTTTGACATTAATGGCTGCTGTTTTTTTGATATTGTGGGCTGATTTTTGATATTGTTGGCTGGCCAAAACGTCATTGCTCACATCAGAATTATAGCCAAATGAATTGTGGAAGCTGTGGGCAATTGTCTCAGCTTTCCATAAAAAAAAAAACCAGAGCTCATTTGGACTTCTAGAACTCAAGATATGAGCCAAAAACCGAATAGTGCTTGAGCTGCAGGACAGCTTCTGACATCTTCGTTGTTGCTAAGATTTGGGCTTGAAAACGGAAGAAATGAGTCTTTGACTTCATATGAAAGTTGTAGGTCTATGTCTTACCTTTCCATCGATGTAAAATGGACCTAAATCTGATATCTACAGCTCCAGATATGATCAAATTACTGAACGGTGTTCGAGTTTGGAATGCACCAGCAACACTTTGCTAAGTTTGGCCTTCTTTTTATCCTTTCAATTTCAATCCTTAAACTCATCAATCAATCCTTTTATTTATGTGATAGACCTGCATTTAGGATGAATATTTACCATGAATTAAAGGTATATTATATTTTTAGACTTGCTAATATAAAACATGCTTTTGTTAGGGAATTTAATGATACTTTAGGTGCAATATGATGACATAAATCCTTAATGAGAATGCACTTTTAAGTACTAATCACACCCCCCAACCAGCTTATTACTAGTCCCTAGTAATCAAAGCATTAAAATAGAAAAACAATTTGCAAATACCACAAAGCAAGGCATTCATCATTTAACTTCTATTAATCTATCCAGATAAACAAACTCTCATTAAATTTATATATATGCTTAATACCTCTTAAACAAGATATTAGTAAACCTTCTTTCGGTGCTCAATAAATCAAAACATAGTTATGGAACTTTTCATGGAAGAAAACAAAATTTTTGTTCTAATGTTTAAGGTTAACTTCTTCGGGTTGGGATTGTTATCTTTTTTTTTTCTTTTTTCTTTTTTTTTGAAAGCAAGAATTTATAGCACAATGTATCCTGAACCCATGTAACGAGCTTTCGGCTAATGACTCCCAGACCAGTTGGTCTTAGGGTATCAAGTGTTGAGACACCCCTATGAGCTTAGTAACTCGGGTTGCAAATACTAATATGTAGATAGTGCAGTGTTTGATTCCCTTAAGCTTTCTCCTTAACCCATGTAACAAGCACTGGGCCAATAACTCCCAAGTCAGTTGACTTTAGGGTACTAGGTGTTCAAACACCCCTTCGGGCTTATTTGCTTAAGTCAAGGAGGCTACGAAACCAAACTTATCTACTTTGTTTTTTTTTTTTTGTTTTTTTTTTTGCATATTATATACTATCCCTTTCCCTTAGTTGTTACCTTTAACAAAAGAACACAAATAATGTAATAATCCAATGTGCAACCCACAATCATATGTTCGAGTGTGTGTGTGAAAATGAAGGTTTAGAAATACTTGTTAGATGAGCATATAAACAGAATCTATAGATAACGATCCAAGAGTTTGTAAACCTGAATATTTCAAGAAGTATTATAATAGACCTTGTTAAGAAAGTTTACTAAGATGCGTCTCAAGAGTCACTAAAGTTCCTCCGTTACTCTGCCATCCTAGTAACAATAGTTTTTGCAAATGGTTTAAATAATAGAGAATACAGTTACTTAATAACAATTTTTTTTTTTTTTAATATCAACTACTACCCTCTCCCCCCAACCAAAACGAGACATTGTCCTCAATGTTCTAAGCAAAAAGATAGAGTGTAGAAGATATCACCTGAAACAGCGACTACTAACAACCCTGAAACACACTAAAAGAAATATAAGAAACAACAAAACATAAATATTATGCTATTAAAATCAAAATACACAATTTTTCACAAACTAAGGCTCAAATCCAATTTAAGCTTTTTACGGCGTTGCATGTTTGACCAATTGAGTTGACTCATGGAGGGATCAATTATAGGGATGAAAGATTGTAGTTGGTCAATCAATTGTTCAGCAGTAGCAGCAGAGATTATGATTTGTCGTGCCGAAGATGTTAGAAATTCCTGTTCCACAGCTTGATCAAGAAAAGACAACAAATTATCATAAAAACCATTAACATTTAACAAACCTATAGGTTTATGGTGAATGTGCAGTTGGGCTCAAGAGGAAATATGAAAGATCTCTTCCAATGTACCTTATGAAACTTTTAAAGATAAAGATCCTGATGAAGCAATGAAGTACTTCGACTTATTAGTTGAAAATACTCAAAATTAGGACACCGTAGGTACTTATGAGACATCGGGTAAAACTTAACCTCATACAACTTGTAGAGGTATGTATAACATTAGAGAAGATCATGACCTTTAAGCCAAGTTTGTATTTTTAGCTAGAAAAGTTAAGGTACTAGAATTAAAAAAGAGTGGTCAATTAAAATTTATTCAAGACATTGTGTGTCAACCAATAATTATCCAGGAACACTCAACCAATAATTATCCAACTTTGTCTTCTTTTAGGGAATGCCTTTATGAACAAACTCATGTTTTAAATAGTTTCCAAAGGCCCAATCACAACCCATATTCGAAATCACCCAAATTTTAGTTGGAAGAGTGAGAATAACAATGCACAAACTTCACAACCACCGTTTCAAGCACACCACAATTTCCAAAATTCTCATGGATATGCACCTCGTTATGCTCAACCTCTTAGAAAAAATCATGAGAAAACATTGCATTCATTCATTAAAAACTAAAAGACAATCAATACTCAACTTGCTCAAAGCATGACAGATTTTAAAGATATTCTTGCAAAATTAACATATGCTCTCAGTTTCCAAGAGAAAGGTAAGTTTTCATCTCAACCATAACATAATCTCAAGGGGCAATACAATGCAAATGCAAGTAGTTTTGTAAGCCAACACTTGGATAAAGTCAAATTAGTTGTCACTCTTCACGGTGGTAAGGTTATTGAAAAACCCACTCTTGAACCTTGTGAGAAAGATGATGAGTCAATCTTTGAGAGCAAGAAAGGGGTTGAATCTAAATATTATAAAGAAAAGACTGATTCCTCGTCAGCACTTCCATTTCCTCATGCCATGACAAAAAAAAATCAATCACAACTCTAAAATCTTTAAAACTTTCAAATAGGTAAGGATTAGGATTAGTATATCTTTGCTGAATGCTATTAAACAGGTTTCTTTTTATGCTAAATTTTTTAAAGAACTATGCACTGTGAAGAGAAAACTGAATGTGAAAAAAAAGAGTCTTTTTAGCCTAGCAAGTAAGTGTCATTCTTCAGAATAATAATGCTTTGAAATATAAAGATCCTGGTTGTCCTCTAATTTCTTGCTTTATTAGAGAACATAATATTAAAAAAGCCTTACTTGATCTTGGAGTGAGTGTGAATTTAGTTCCATATTTGGTTTTTCAAAGTCTTAATTTAGGTGAGTTAAAACCAACTTTCATAATTCTCTTACTTTCTGATAGATTTGTAAAAGTGCCTAGAGGAATACTTGAAGATGTGTAGTACAAGTTGATAAATTCATTTATCTTGTGGATTTTATTG
>NW_011501263.1:0-1246 GCF_000495115.2 Populus euphratica | reverse complement strand
TGAGATTGATGAATCTGATGATTTGCAAATGATTTATTTTCAGGTAGAATCAAAGGTAAGTAATTGGAAACCACAAATTGGGGAATTGTAACCATGATTAGTTAATTCCATACCTTCAAGTTTTCAATCACCCAAACCTGATTTGAAATCGTTACCATTCAATCTCAAATACTCATTTTTTGGGAGAAAATGAAACTTTTCCAATAATAATCTCTTTCAAACTTAATGCATATCAAAAAGACAAATTATTACAAACTCTAAAAATATACAAAAATGCATTAGGATGGACTATAGCTAACATAAAAGGAATTGGTCCTTTGATTTGCACATATATAATTTATTTGAAGGATGTTAAACCCTCTAAGAAAATACAACGAAGGCTCAATTCTAATGTGAAAGAAGTAGTGAAAAAAGAAGTCATTAAGCTTCTACATAATAGAATCATTTATCCTATTTTTGACAGCAAATGGATAGCTTCTACCAAAGTTGTACCCAAGAAGTTTGAAGTCACTGTGATAACAAATTAGAACAATGAATTAATTCCAACTAGGATAATTACTTGTTGGCGCATGTGCATGGACTATAGGAAACTTAATTCAATTACTAGAAAAGGTCATTTTCCTTTACCTTTCACAGACCAAATGCTAGAAAGAGTTGTCGGTCATGAATTTTATTGTTTCTTAAATGACTATTCAGGTTAAAACCAAATTGAAATTGCATTGGAAGATCAAGAGAAGACTACTTTCACATGTCCATTTGATACTTTTGCATATCAAAGGATGCCTTTTAGATTATGCAATGCACCAATCATGTTTCAAAAATACATTCTCAATATATTTAGTGATATAGTTGAATATTTTCTTGAGATTTTTATGGATGATTTGACGATTCATTTGATGATTGTTAACTAAGTTAAAAAAGGTTTTAAGCAGGTGTGAAGAGAAGAATCTTGTACTGAATTGAAAAAAATATCATGTTATAGTAACAAACGGCATTGTACTTGATTATATTGTTTCATTAAAAGGAATTAAGGTTTACAAATCTAAAATCGAGTTAATTGCTAACTTGCCAACACCATGATCTATTAAAGATGCTAGATCATTCTTAGGACATGCTAGCTTTTATAAAAGATTCATTAAAGATTTTAGAGTAATATCTAAGCCCTTAAGTAACCTTTTAACAAAGGATAATATTTTTTAATGGACTGAACATTGTGAAGAAGCCTTTGTTAAATTTAAAAATTTGC
>NW_011501261.1:49886-50283 GCF_000495115.2 Populus euphratica | reverse complement strand
CTGTGAGTGGTGAGAATGGTCCTTTGGCATCTAGAGTGTGTAACTGTAATGAGAATGGTTGTTCGACATCTGGTACAAATATTTCTGATTCTAATATGAATGAGAAGGCTGCATTAGACGTGAGCAATATTGATTGTTATGAAGATGAAAATCCTATCTCTCCTCTTGTTTTGAAGAGTTCACGAGGAGACATGAAGCAGGAGCAGAGGGGTACAAGTACTGCTTTAGATCAAAGTTTAGTCATCTCTAATACATTTGATTGTGCGACCATCAACCAGGTTCTTTTCTTTTATAGTCATGAGCTAAATGTCGATATTGACGCAATGTGAGGTGATACAGATGGGGACCGAACCGATAAGGAGTTGACGTCACCAATCCTGACAAGCCCACAAACTCA
>NW_011501261.1:46553-47527 GCF_000495115.2 Populus euphratica | reverse complement strand
TTCTCATTGTAAATCTGGGGTATGCCCCTTATAATCTTTGTATCGTTTTCCTTTAATATATACGTCAACTTACCAAAAAAAAAATGTTTTAAATGACGTTTTATTCAAATAAGAAGTAATGGTTGTCACCAAGTCAAGAGGTAACCACCCACTTAATAATTAGGCATCAAATCAATAGTTTTGAATTTTAGCCTATAAAAGGAGGTATTTGTCATACATTTAGACATCTTGGTGTTCAAATCGAGTTCTTGCTCTTCCTCTCTTTCTTTGTATTTTGTAATGTTCAAGTTTTATTTCATCTTATATTAATCTCTTCTTTATGCTTTTTCTTTCCTTTCCTTAGTTAATGTATATCAGTATTATGTTTTTATTTTGTTTATTTATGTTTCTCATCTTCATTATGTTTAGCTAAGTTTAATTTATTTATTATCTTCATGAAAATGGTACACTAACGGTGTAAGAATAAACATAACATCGATTTTAATGTTTGATACTAATATATTTTGTATTTGTTATCTTACTTACTCTAAATACCTTGCTTGTTATATTGTTAATTTAGATTTGTGTTGTACAACCCTTGGTACAAGAAATACATGATCCATTCATAACCAAACTATATGGTATACTTGAAATACCATTAATGGATCCTCTAACCTTGATAATTATTTTATCCTTATTTAATCCTTACATCAATATCATATCTTAAAAGTTCTCTTTAATTTCTTTTCATTTATTGTTTATAATTTTATATAGTTCACTCCCCTGTGGTTTGAACTCGATCTTGCCAGTTTATTTATTACTTTGACACTCCTACACTTAGGATAAGTGATTAGTACTTAAAAGTGCATTTTATCAAGGTTGTATATCATCATTTTGCACTTGAAGTATTAATAACTCAACTAAAGCATGTTTTATAATAACATATCTAATAATATAAGATACCTTTAATTTGTGGTAAATGTTCATTTTAAATG
>NW_011501261.1:39323-46354 GCF_000495115.2 Populus euphratica | reverse complement strand
TATAGATGGAAAGGTAAGATATAGGCCTACAACTTTCATATGGAGCCCAAGATTTAAAAAGGTGATTTTTAAGTCCAAATTGTAGCAACAATAAAAAAGTCTGAATCTGTCATGCAGCCCAAATATTATTCAGTATTTTTCCCATATCTAGAGTTCTAGAAGCCCAAACGACCTCCTTTTTTTTTCTCTGGAAAGCTAAGACAATTTTCTATAACTTTCATGTTTTCAAATGGTTCCAATTCTGAATTTATTAATAACATTTTGGGCAGAAAAGAAAAGATAAGGATTGTCATCAAGTCAAGAGTTGGCTACCCACTCATCAATTAGTCATCAAATCAATACTTCCCAATTTTGACCTCTAAAAAGAGGCATTTGCCATGCATTTAGGCATTTGGTCTTCACATCAAAATCATGCTCTTGCTTTCTCTCTTTGTATTTTGGTAATGTTTAAGTTTTGCTTTTATTAATATCTTGTTGATGCCTTTCATTTCCTTTCCTTTACTTAGTTAACTTTCATCTTATTTATGTTCTTATTTTGTTTATTTATTTTTCTTTCTTTAATTATTCTTAATTAAGTTTATTATATCAAGGTGAAAAGGTTACACTAATGATGTAAGAATAAGTATAGTGTAAACTCAACATGGACCTTAATCTTTGATACTATACTACTACTACTAGTATTATTATTGTTATTGTTATTGTTATTGTTATTGTTATTAGTATTATTATTGTTGTTGTTCCTGTTGTTATTGTTGTTGTATTATTATTATTATTATCTATAATTTATACAAGTAACCTCCTTATGGTTCGACTTTGGTCTTGCCGGGTTATTTATTACTTCGACAGTCCTGCACTTGGAAGAAGATATCAATCTTTTGGTCGTGTCAATAAAACATCAATCTTTTAATTGTGTTATCAGGGATTGCTTAACAAAATGATCAAGATGTCAACATCACTTACACTCCTTGAAAGGGTATTTATAGTGCCAAAGACCGAAAACTTAATGGTATGAACATAAGACCATAAATACAATAAATTGAGTTTTATAACAATTAAAATAACAAATCCCTACTAAACTCAATACAAGCATGCAACCAAAAGTTTCATTGGAAAAGAAGGCCTTATGTTTGGTTGTAGAAAGATTCCACCACTCAAGAAAACCCAGTGTTTGTAACCTTCCCCATTTTATTCTGAATTTTATTTAAGTCCCATTATCATCTTCTTCATTGATTACGTTAATTAAAGTATGCTGATTATTTGTTGAAGTTTGAACACTTGTCTTGGCTTAAATATCTTAGATTAACCCAATCAATGTTTTCTTAGTCTTCTTGGCCATTGACCTTGTAATTGCCCTAGTTGATAACTCTTGATGATCATGTGGTATTGCTTATTTATTCTCACCATCCTATGTGATGCGAACCTCGTGATCACGTGGTTATGTAACCCACATGCAAAGACACCAACTTTCAAAAAGCCAAGTAAATCAGGTTTGATAGGAGTATGACACAAAGATAACTTATACCTAGGCTCCAATACTATTGGAAATGAAAAACCCCCACTTAAAGAATATTGATTCGCAAACAAGAAGTACAAGGATGCCGCTATTTGATTCGCAAACAAGAAGTACAAGGATGCTGCTATAAAGACAGTTGTTCTTCGATAATTCATTTTTCAGTTCATTAGAGAACTATGGAAGGGAGATTATCTCACCAACACACATACACAAAGTGCAGCAAATAAGAAGTTTTATTAATCTGAATTCTCTTTTCTTACATCTTTGGTTATGCCTCTTTTATAGTAACTATAGACTTAAAGAAACCTTAATGGACCCCCCCTTAGGTGGACACTTATATGAAGCCCACTTACAATTGACCCAAATAAGGAATAATAACTCAAAGACTAAGAAGAAAATAATAAAAATCCAAAAATTACCATCCTAAATATGCTAGAATCAGATTTGTCACCATTAAAAAGTCCAAAATAAACTAGAAAATCTGATTTAAAAGTAGAATTTATTCTGAAGTCTTCTTTCCTTTTGTAGCTAGGATGAATAAAGAATCCTTGTAAGAAAAGGATTCTGAAATAATTATGAATCCTTGTCACACTTGGAAACTATGTTGCAGCCCTTTAGACATCCTTGTAGAATTAGTATATTTCCAAAATAAGCTACCACATCCTTTTAGAAAAAGAATCCTAGCCAAATAGGAAGTCCACAAGTCAAAAGGAAGTAAATAAAAAAATTGGTATAGCCTTTGTTGACCCGTATTGAGATGTCTTTCCGAATTCTGAATGACTTGAAATTTTAATCCAAGGTAAGACAAGATGTCAGGAGACTCCACGTAACATTTCAGTTAATCCAATGGTCAGATTGAGAATTATAGATGTTGCTGTAAAACTGAATAGTTGCACATTTTACATCAAAATTCGAATTTGACCTTGGCTAGATCGTATCACTGTGTTTACGAGTTGGTCTGGATTACTGTTTCTTTTCACCCGAATAATAGGGTGTGTGATATTGTGTCTTAGAATGATGCTTCTGTGTTTGGAATTTTATTGGTCTGTTACGTAACAAACTAGAGTAGCGGGAGCTTGCATGGCATAAACATGTTATCCCATAATTCTCTCTCATCTTATAGCTGTTCGTGAGGCTTCTTTGACTCAAGATATGTTTATATCTTACAATTATCTTATGACTCAAGATATGCCTTTTATATGGAGGTGGTAGGGACAATCAGCCCAACACCAAGCATAATCATGCTAACGACTCATTGGATGTTCCAATTGAGCCACTTACAAGAGTTAGGGTAAAGAAGCTTAAAGAAGCATTGAATGAGCTTCTTTAGAACATATAGAGCAAGATAGACCTAAAGGGGCTTAAGACATTTAAGGAGCATGAAGGACAGCCTTTAATTCATCTAATTTAGGTTCAAGAAGAGCCCAATTCGTGTGGAACAAGGAACTGATGTGCCCAACCCCATACCAGCATTATTAGGCTTGTTTTTTCCTAATGCTACAAGGATAGAAAATCAGCAATTGATTCCTAATTAAGTAAGGAAGTTAGTCAGATCTTGTTCCTAAAACAGGGAGGATTATTTAATCCTTTTCCTAACGTAGGATGGAAAGTAATTAAATCAGCAATAAATGAGAAAATTTGTTTTCTTATTTGTCCAAGTTAAACAAGGAAATCCAAGCTAATCAATGGCATCAAAGGGGGCACCAACACAAGTTTTTTTAGGACTTCTTAAGGGTGAAAAATCTGATTTTAAGATATTAAAGATATGATGCGAATCTCGTGATCACGTGGTCATGAAACCCACAATCAAGATTGAGATCTGATCCCAGAAAGCCGAAATAGGTCTGATAGGAGTGTGACATAATGGAACCTGCCCCAAGACACCAACACTATTGGATTGAGTAGAATGACGCAACGAAGCCAGTTAATCTTCGATAAGTCAGATTCAGTTCGTTTAAGAACTAAAAAATGCAAGAATTACTCTCGTTTAAATAGTTCTTGAAAAGCTAACCCTAATAGACCCCTTATGTGGACTTAAATGAGGTCCATTTAAAACTGACCCAAAATCCTAAACTGAAAAGCCCATAACTTAATCCAAACAAGCCTTAGATCCTAACTGAAAACAAAGTATTAATTAAGCCCAAACAAGCCTTGGGTTGTACCTAACAAAATAAAACAAAGCCCATAATATTAAATCCATGTTCTGTCATGAGAAGAAGAGAAGGAAGTAAAATATTATAGAACTGATTCAAGGCTTATTTATAGCCTTCCATGCAGCCCTTTAATCCTAGAAACAAAAGGAAAAGGTAGCCACCCATGTTGTTTCCAAGGTGTAGAAGGATTCTTTTGTTTCCTTTGTTGTCCTCACCTCATGGCCCAAATAAGGTTATGTTGGACCCCTTTTGCATATGGATAAGATGTATTAGGGTCTCCTCTTGATACTCTAATGGACCTTTCAATTCTGACTTGGTTGAAACATTCAAAACCAATGCATTCAATGCCTCTTTCAATGCTTTTGTCTTCGACCAAGTCATTGGATCATTTGGAACATGTAATGGGTCCTTATTGGTGTTTTAGTTCTTTTCACCATCTAAACTTACTTTTTCTTTAAAAGGCAAAGGAATTAAGTCCATAGGAGTCAATGGATTAAAACCATAAACAATTTCAAATAGAGAAAAACCAGTGGTCGAATGCACAGTTCTATTATAAGCAAACTCAACAAAAGAAAAAAATTCTTCTCAACTCTTTAAATTCTTTTGAATTATAGCACGCAAAAGTTGGGATAATGTTCTATTCACTACCTCAGTTTGTCCATCTGTTTGAGGATGACATGTTGTCGAAAATAAGAGTTTAGTTCCCAACTTTCCCCATAAGGTCTTCCAAAAGTAGTTAAGGAACTTAACATCTCGATCTGACGCTATACTCTTAGGAATGCCATGCAAATGTACAATCTCTCTGAAAAACAAGTCTGCGATACGAGATGCATCATCTGCTTTATTGCATGCAATGAAATGCGTCATTTTAGAAAACCTATCAACCACAACAAAAATAGTCTCTATCTTTCTTTGACCTAGGTAAACCTAAAACAAAGTCCATAGAGGTATCTACCCAAGGTTCAATAGGCACAGGTAATTGTATATATAGCCCATGCGGTTGTACTTTAGATTTTGTCTTTCTACAAGTAATGCACTGTTCACAAATTCATTGCACATCTCTTTTCATCTTTGGCCAATAAAAATGCTCATGTAATACATCCAAGGTTTTCGTAACCCCAAAGTGACCCATTAAACCACTCCCATGTGCTTCACGAATAAGCAATTCACACAAAGAACTAGCAGGAACACACAATCTATTCTCTTTGAACAAATAATCATCCATCAAATAAAACTTACCAAAAGCCGAATGTCCACATGCATTATAAATCTCGGCAAAGTCAGAATCATTATCATACAATTCCTTCACATATTCAAAGCCTAGCAATCTAGTATTCATTGTGTGTAAAAGAGCATACTTGCGTAAAAGTGCATCAGCTACAATGTTCTCTTTGCCTTGCTTATACTTGATTATGTAAGGAAAAGTTTCAATGAATTCAACCCATTTTGCATGCCTCCTATTCAACTCACCTTGTCCTTTCAGATGTTTCAAGGACTCATGATCCGAATGGATTACGAACTCTATTGGCCACAAGTAATGTTGTCATATCTCAAGTGCTCTTACTAATGCATAGAGTTCTTTGTCGTAAATGGGATAGTTTAAGGTTGCTCCACTTAACTTCTCACTAAAATATGCAATAGGTCTCCGATCCTGCATCAAAACAGCACCTATTCTCATTCCAGATGCATCACATTCTATTTCAAATGCTTTCGTAAAGTCAAGTAAAGCCAAAACAGGTGCAAAACATAATTTATCTTTCAAAAGAACAGAAGCCAATTCTTGTTCTGCCCCTATTTAAACCCAACTGACTTTTTGACAACTTCATTCAAGGGTGTAGCTATTGTACTGAAATCTTTTACAAAACGCCTATAAAAACTAGCTAACCCATGAAAATTCCTTACCTCACTTACCGATTTGGGTGTAGGCCAATCTCGGATGGCCTTAACTTTCTCCTCATCCATCTCAATACCCTGTGCAGTTACAACATAGCCAAAAAACAAAATTTTCTCCATGCAAATGGCACACTTTTTAAGATTAGCATACAATTTCTCACTACGCAACACACTAAGTACATTACGCAAATGATCAAGATGCTCAGTTAAGATCTTGCTATAGATCAGAATTTCATCAAAATACACAACCACAAACTTACCTATGAATGTACAAAACACATGATTCATTAAACGCATAAACGTACTAGGTGCATTTATAAGTCCAAATGGCATTACTAACCATGCTTAGTCTTAAATGTTGTTTTCCACCTATCACCTTCTTTCATTCTAATTTGATGGTATCCATTTTTCAAGTCGATTTTAGAGAAAATACAGGATCCATATAACTCATCTGACATGTCATCAAGCCTAGGAATGGGGTGTCTATACTTTACCTTTATGTTGTTGATGGCTTGGCAATCAACACACATCCTCCATGTTCCATCCTTTTTAGGCACAAGTAGCATAGGTACAGCACATGGGCTTATACTCATGAATGTAGCCCTTTTCCATCAGCTCATCAACTTGCCTTTGAAGCTCCTTCGTCTCCTCGGGATTGCTTCTATAGACTAGTCGGTTAGGAATTAAAGCTCCGGGTACGAAATCAATCTGATACTCTATCCCCCTCAATGGTGGTAATCCGCTAGAAGTATCTTTGGAGAACACATCATCAAACTTCTACAACAAAGCAATAGCAACACTAGGCACAATATGATCAAGATCATTAGTATTAAAGTAAGCCTCTTTGTACACAAGTAAAATCATTGGCTTGTTAGTGAAAATGCAGATCTGACCTCACCCTCTCGAGCATAAAAATTGGGTTGTTTCTTTAGTTTTTCCACATAACTCTCATCACCCTTACTGACTTTCTTCACTCCTCTTGCCTTACCTCTCCACTCTCGGCCAGATTTGGGTGTCTTTGAGTTGTGGTTGAATGGTTTGATTTGTTTGGAGTGTTGGCTGAATATTTGTTTGTGTTTGGATGGGTGGCCGAATGAGTTATAGTGGTTTGAGTTCTAGCCGAATCTGATGGTCTTCTCTCCCCTTGTTCCTCACCTTGATTTTCTCTCCCTATCGCCTCATGCTCGCTTTTTAGCTTTATTTGATCATCATACACCTGTTTGGGTGTAAGAGGTACAAGAGTGATGGTTTTACCATCTTTTATAATGGTATACCTATTTTTAACCCCATCATGAATTGCCTTCCTATCATTTTTTTTGGTAAGTTGATGTATGTATTAAAAAAAAAACGATACAAAGATTATAAGGGGCATACCCTAGATTTACAATGAGAATAGAAATGTAAAACAACAGATGGCTACAGTCTAGCCACCGAACAGAAAACTAAGACCTAACTAGATTCGTTAGGGAAAC
>NW_011501261.1:37720-38565 GCF_000495115.2 Populus euphratica | reverse complement strand
TTTTCATCTGTTGGTAGAACGTTCCTCGTCAAATCAAGCTTATCACGGATGATACATTCGATTTGATGAAAGACCAAATTCAGAAAAGGTCTTTACATTCCGTTCTTACCAGATATGATACACTGTAGCTGCGAAACTCAGTTTGCCAGAAAAATTGATGAAACTTTTGCCATGCCAAGTGCCAGCAGCCCATCAAATCCATTCATCCCATCCTTTTGTCATTCTTGGAATGTTGCATCTGTCACAAACATCCCACTAGATCACTTTAGTATAGGAGCATTCAAAGAACAGGTGGTTGTAATCTTCATTATTGTGGAGACAGAGTGCATTTATTGGGACCATGTATACCAAACCAATGAAGTTTATCTTGAGTTATGAGTTACTTACCAAAAAAAAATATCTTGAGTTGTGAGTTTCTGTTGGACAGCCACCCATAGAAGAAACGAATGTCTTGGAACAGCATTCTTGAACCACACAATGTCATGCCATTCGACCATCGTATGATGAAATCTTAGTTGTTCCCAAGCTATTTTGATCGAGAATCTGTGATTTGGTGAATCCAGCCAAACAATCTCATCATTTTGCCCTATCATAGGATTAGAATTGGAAGGAATAGCTTCTACAATGGGGTGCCATCCAATAGCGTGAGTGGTAGGAATTTTCCATTAGGAATTTTCCATTTTGAGTTATGAATCAGCACATTCACATTCGCGTTCTTTTCCATAGACGAATCTCTCACCATAAGAATCTGCGAGCAGGCTGTGAGGATGCTAATTGTCAAACCATAGAGAGGTTGTCATGCCATCTCCTATAATGTACTTCATCTTCGACCATGCTAAGGATTA
>NW_011501261.1:35381-35698 GCF_000495115.2 Populus euphratica | reverse complement strand
AAGTCTTCTTTCCTTTTGTAGCTCGGATGAATAAGGAATCCTTGTAAGAAAAGGATTCAGCAATCATTATGAATCCTTGCCACTTGGAAACTATGTTGCAGCCCAATAAACATCCTTGTAGAATTAGTATATTTCCCAAATAAGCTGCCACATCTCTTTAGAAAAAGAATCCTACCCAAATAGGAAGTCCACAAGTCAAAAGGAAGTAAATAACAAAATCCGTACAGCCTCTGGTGACCCGTATTGAGATACCTTCCCGAACTCCGATTGACCTGAAATTTTAACCCAAGGTAATACAATATGTCAGGAGACTCCAC
>NW_011501261.1:26285-34047 GCF_000495115.2 Populus euphratica | reverse complement strand
TAGTAGTAGTAGTAGTAGTAGTAGTAGTAGTAGTAGTAGTAGTAGTAGTAGTAGTAGTAGTAGTAGTAGTAGTAGTAGTAGTAGTAGTAGTAGTAGTAGTAGTAGTAGTAGTAGTAGTAGTAGTAGTAGTAGTAGTAGTAGTAGTAGTAGTAGTACTAATAATAATAATAATAATAATAATAATAATAATAATAATAAAGAAAAAGAAGGAGAAGAAGAAGAAGAAGATGAGAACTTTGAGATGGAATATTAATGTAACGATTAAACAATGATAATAACAAATGTCAAGGTTAGAGGTTCCACTAATGGTATATCAAACAAGTATAGTATAAACTCTTATTATTGAATTGGAAACCACACACAAAGGAGGTTCCAATCAGATTATATATTGTTAACATGATTACATTAGTCATCTTATTCAATTAATGCTAATACTTGTAAATCTCGTCAAGCATTCATGATTATAACTTATGTTAACAACAAATCAAGTTCCTTTCATAGCTCAGGTGTCGGTTATACCATACATTATGGGCTATGAAAGTGCCAAGCATTTGTTGTACCAAGTGTTATACAACATAAATCAAGATTAGTCATTTAACAAGCAAAGTATTAAAGAGTGAACAAGATAACAAATATAAAACATGTTAGTATCAAACATTAAAGTCCATATTAAGTTTACATTATACTTATTCTTACACCATTAGTGTAACCTTTTCACCTTGACATAACTAACTTAGCTAGACATAATGAAAGAAAGCAAAATAGATAAACAAAATAAGAACATAAAAGTTAACTAAGTAAAGGAAAGGAAATGAAAGGCATAAACTTAATATTAATGAAAGCAAAGCATAAACATTACAAAAAATACAAAGAGAGAAAGGAAGAGCATGATCTTGATCTGGAAACCAAGATGCCTAAATGCATGGCAAATGCCTCCTTTTATAGGCCAAAATTGGGAACTATTGATTTGATGACTAATTGATGAGTGGGTGACCAACTCTTGACTTGGTAATAATCATTATCTTCTGTTGTGTGCCCTAAACATCATTGGTCAAACATTAAGGTCCATATTAAGTTTACATTATACTTATTCTTACACCATTAGTGTAACCTTTTCACCTTGACATAATTAACTTAGCTAGACATAATGAAAGAAAGAAAAATAGATAAACAAAATAATAACATAAAAGTTAACTAAGTAAAGGAAAGGAAATGAAAGGCATAAACTTAATATTAATGAAAACAAAGCATAAAAAATACAAAGAGAGAAAGGAAGAGCATGATCTTGATCTGGAAACCAAGATGCCTATGTCTTACCTTTCCATCCATATAAATGGGACCTAAATCTGAGATATATAGCTCTAGATATGACCCAATTACCGAACAGTGTTCCGGTTTGGATTGCACCGACATCTCTTTTCTAAGTTTGACCATCTCTTTATCCTTGCAATTTAAGTTCTTCAAGTCATCAATCAATCCTTTCATTTATATGATAGGCCTGTATTTAACATGAATATTTACCCTAAATTAAAGGTATCTTATATTATTAGATACGTTATTATAAAACATGCTTTAGTTAAGGAGTTATTAAAATTTCAAGTGCAAAATAATGATATAAAACCTTAATAAAAATGCACTTTTAAGTACTAATCAAGGATCTCAGCTTTAGAATCTTTCCCCAATCCCAAGAGCAATTCTCTAGCGTTTTGATTGTCCAGAAATCCCTACCTCGCAATAGATTGGATCTGATCCAAGTTGACCACATTGAGCCATTTGAGTCATTGCACAGGTTCCAAATGTGTTTCAACAAAGCAATCTTGTTCCATTCTGTTATCCTTTTTATTCCTAGCCCCCCCTCTTTTTTTAGAAGACATACCTGATCCCAAGCCACTTTAGCCCCAGTAGTTCTCATATCTGAACCTGACTAAAGAAAGGATCTCATAATTTGCTCCATATTTTTTATTACATGTATAGGACAAACAAATATGGAGAAAGTGGATCACCTTGTCTCAACCCTCTCCCCCCTTAAAAGTAACCTGCAAGCTCTCCATTGACATTGATAGAGAATTGACATGATGTAACACAAACCATGATCCAATCAATGACTATTCTAGGGAATCCCATTTTTATTAATGTAATGTCAATGAAATCCCACCGAATGGAGTCATAAGCCTTCATCAGATCTACTTTCATAGCACAACGGGCAGGTCCCGTAGATTTATGATAGCCTTTCATTAGTTCCTGAGACAAAAGAATGTTGTCGCTGATTCTCCGTCCAGAGATAAAAGCAGTCTGATACGGACCTACTAAGGATGGCAAAACAGCTGTGATTCTCCCAGCTAGAATCTTAGCGATGCATTTTGTACATTGTATAGCAGAAAGATATAGGACAAAAATCTATCAACCTCATAGGATTAGCAACTTTAGGAATAAGGAAAATGGATGAAGCATTCATTTCTTAAAGCATTCTACGAGTCTGAAAGAAGGAGTTAACAGCGTTGATTACATCTTCCACAACTATGTGCCATATTCTTTTGAAGAAACCTGCGTTAAATCCATCCGGACCAGGGGCTTTGTTGTTCTTCAAACTAAACATAGCATGCTTAATCTCCTCCCTTGTTACATCTTGTGCTACTACATGTTGTTGCGTCGAAGACAGTTTCAAGTTAATTATCGATTCCATCACTTCCTCGTTTAGAACCCTAGGCATTTGTTCCACTACTAACACACGCTGCAAGTACGCTATTTCTTCTGGTTTAACTGCCTTATGTCCTTCGACAACCTCTCCATCTTCCCTTATAAGTGCAAGAAGCTTATTTCTATGTTGTCTTCCATTTACTGATTTGTGAAAGTAGCTAGCATTCTGATCCCCCAAGCTAAGCCATTGCCATGGTCTCCCCAACAAGATGTGACTTGCTTGCATTGGTACCATGTCGCACAGAACTTCATCAATATATTTCCCAATCGAAAATGGAACCACAACTTGTTTAGTCACTTTCACTGTACTAATATCATTCAGCCATTGCAATCTATATAGTTTAGCACGCTTAACAATACACAAATTTAGTTTACTAACAAGGGTGGCACTACAAACATTAACACAACTTCCACTATCTATAATTAAACCACACACATTTCCTTATACATAACAAAGCGTATGGAAGATGTTCTCCCTTTGTTGATTAATTTCATCTTCCTTTACCTGAACCTGAAGTGTTCGTCTTATAACCAAGGACTCTCCAACTGGTAATGCTAACTCATCCCCATCACTATCCTCCAATGGTGGCATGCCTTCACAATCAGATGTGTCACTTTCAGATTCCATATCACCGTTATCTCTAATCATCATGATTCTCTCGTTTGGACACTCTGAAGCATAATGTCCATGTCCTTGATACCTGAAACATTTAACATCACAAGTACGTTTAGGTTGAGTTTCAAATTTACCTTTGGCATCAGTAGCTTTTGGTAGTTCAATTCTAGAAGGAACAAAGGATCTTGGCCGGACAGTACCCTCTCTCTTTAAATTCGGTTCCAAGATGATGAAGAGCCCAAATTAAATGCTAGCCGAGCATGTCCATTCCGAAGTTGTCTCTCCACCTTCGTAGCCATGTGAACCATGTCCTCTAGCTCCACATAGTGTTGTAGCTCAACCACATTGGCAATGTCCCGATTCAACCAATTAAGAAACCTAGCCATGGTCAAAGCATGTTTTATAATAATATATCTAATAATATAAGATACCTTTAATTTGTGGTAAATGTCTATTTTTAATACAGGCCTATCACATAAATGAAAGGATTGATTGACGACTTGAAGAACTTAAATTGCAAGGATAAAGAGATGGCCAAACTTAGAAAAGAGATGTCGGTGCAATCCAAACCGGAACACTGTTCGGTAATTGGGTCATATCTAGAGCTACAGATCTCAGATTTAGGTCCAATTTATATGGATAGAAAGGTAAGACATAGGCCTACAACTTTCATATGGAGCCCAAGATCTAAAAAGGCCATTATCAAGTCCAAATTGTAGCAACAACAAAGAAGCCCGAATCTGTCTTCCAGCCCGAGCACTGTTCGGTATTTTGGCCATATCTGGAGTTCTAGAAGTCCAAATGAGCTGAAATTTTTACACAAGAAAGCTGAGACAATTGCCTACAACTTTCATGTTTACAACTGGCTCCAATTTTGACGTTATCAATGACGTTTTGGGCAGACAAGAGAAGATAAGGATTGTCACCAAGTCAAAAGTTGGTCACCCACTTATCAATTAGTCATCAAATCAATAGTTCCCATTTTTGGCCTATAAAAGGAGGCATTTGCCATGCATTTAGGCATCTTGGTGTTCAGATCAAGATCATGCTCTTCCTTTCTCTCTTTGTATTTTTTATGCTTTGTTTTCATTAATATTAAGTTTATGCCTTTCATTTCCTTTCCTTTACTTAGTTAACTTTTATGTTCTTATTTTGTTTATCTATTTTGCTTTCTTTCATTATGTCTAGCTAAGTTAATTATGTCAAGGTGAAAAGGTTACACTAATGGTGTAAGAATAAGTATAATGTAAACTTAATATGGACTTTAATGTTTGATACTAACATGTTTTATATTTGCTATCTTGTTCACTCTTTAATACTTTGCTTGTTAAATGACTAATCTTGATTTATGTTGTATAACACTTGGTACAACAAATGCTTGGCACTTTCATAGCCCATAATGTATGGTATAACCGACACCTGAGCTATGAAAGGAACTTGATTTGTTGTTAACATAAGTTATAATCATGAATGCTTGACGAGATTTACAAGTATTAGCATTAATTGAATAAGATGACTAATGTAATCATGTTAACAATATATAATCTGATTGGAACCTCCTTTGTGTGTGGTTTCCAATTCAATAATAAGAGTTTATACTATACTTGTTTGATATACCATTAGTGGAACCTCTAACCTTGACATTTGTTATTATCATTGTTTAATCGTTACATTAATATTCCATCTCAAAGTTCTCATCATCTTCTTCTTCTTCTCTTTCTTTATTATTATTATTATTACTACTACTACTACTACTACTACTACTACTACTACTACTACTACTACTACTACTACTACTACTACTACTACTACTACTACTACTACTACTACTACTACTACTACTACTACTACTATCTTTTCAATTTCAGTTCTTAAATTCATCAATCAATCCTTTCATTTATGTGATAGGCCTGCATTTAAAATGAACATTTACCATAAATTAAAGGTATCTTATATTATTAGATATATTATTATAAAGCATGCTTTAGTTCAGGAGTTATTGATAATTCAAGTGCAAATTGATGACATAAAACCTTGATAAATAATGCGCATTTAAGTACTACATTGGCCCGAATCATTGCTACGTCCATCTCTTTGTGATATTCATCTACTGTCTTATAACCTTGATTCAAACCTTGGAGCTTCAGATATAAGTCTTTATAATAGTGGTTTGGCACAAATTGTCTCCTTATTAAGACTTTCATCTCCCCCCAAGCTTGAACGGGTCGTTCCCCATTCCTCCTCCTACTGATTACAATTTGATCACACCAAATCAATGCATACTCTGTAAACTCAATTATCACCAATTTCACCTTCTTTTGCTCATAATAGCTATGGCAATAAAAAATCCAATCTATTTTTTTCTCCCACTCCAAACAAGTCTCGGGATCGTTTTCACTTTGAAAGTTAGGAACTTTCAGTTTAATGGTGTCCAAGTCCCCATCTTTGTCTTTATAAGTGCCCATGCCACAGAAATTCACATTCCTCCTAGCCCTATTTGGTCCAGACCTGATTCCTTAGCCAGCAGATGCAAAATCATAGTCATTCTCACCCGCATCTGTATTTTCATCAACAAACTCTTTAAAATCAGATCTAAGATTCCGTACAGCCATATGGACCGTATTTCCTCGGTGTTCAGCTCCACTATTATGTTACTTTATTAAATTCGCCTCATCATTCAAACCCTTGTACGTTTTAGACAACAGTTCAAGTTGCTGGCCTATGGCTTGTAATTGGAAAGCTACGTCAGCGTTTTGTGTCACTGATTTGTTATTTTCAGACATTCTTTGAATCTATAAAATTTGATTAGTAGCCTCACACCTTTCGTGTATCACTAAAAAACAAAAGTCAAGGCTTTTCACTCTAATAAGCTCACTACGCCTTTTACCTCACAATTTGCTTTCTTTTGGTTCTTTAGGAACTGAAATCAACAAATCAAAGTTAATAGCCTTCCCAGCGCACTTTAATTATAAGTTTCAGACTCAAGAATCAATAAATATACTGAAAACAAAGCAAAACAAAACTACAATTATGATATTGCTAATAGCAATGCAAATTCATACTAATTGTGAACGAAACAAAGACACGAAATAAAGCAGAAGTAAATATTAGTGAAAACCATTACTTGACTCCTAGATAACCCAAATATAACATAAACAAAAATATTTGGACAAAAATAAATAGTAAGGATCATGTTTTGAAGCTTGACGCAAATCTAACTTGTTACGCAATTTTTACGTAACAGAATTGAAACCCAGAACAAACGATCTCAAAGTGATCTAAAATTCAATACTTAGTATGATAATACTAAAATAACAACAAAATCAATTTATAAATCGTTCATTTATGTCTAGGTACCCAAACCCCTTGTATGATCAGTTTGCAGCAGAATTGAACCCCCAATTAAAACCTCTAGAATTAGTTATCAAAATAAGCCCAAATTTAATATATGGTGATATATCATCCCCAATACACATAATATGAAGTTTCAATTTATTCTAACGTATTTTGCTTAGAATACAATGTGTCAATTGATTCTGAGGTGGTTTGATTATGGTTGTCAAAGAGTAGTGTTTTTGCGGCAGAATTGAGTCTCGAATTACAACCTCAAGCAAACAATATAAAAATATGTCCAAATTTGACATATGATGCGATCTTACCCCCAATATATGGAATATGAAGTTTCAGTTGATTCTGAGGTGGTTTGCTTATGGTTCAACAAGAGTTGTGTTTCTGTAGCAAAAAATTGAATGATCCTTAAAATTTCAACTAATCCCTATCTCTCTTTTTTTTCAATATACTAATATGATTAGAGATAGTAACAAGATGAAATATAACCTCTTTTTTTTCTTTTTTGCTTAGATGATGCAAACATGAAGAACAAGAAGATGGACGCAAACACTGAAAAACTTAAAGGAACACAAAAAAAATAAAAATAATAGAAGGATATGACCTCATTTTGGAGCCTACCTCTGATACCAACTGATGCGAACCTCGTGATCACGTGGTCACACAACCCACAATTAAGATTGAGATCTGATCTCGGAAAGCCGAAATAGGTCTGATAGGAGTGTGACACAATGGAAACCTGCCCCAAGGCACCAACACTATTGGATTGAGTATAATGACGCCACGAAACTAGTTAATCATCGATAAGTCAGATTCAGTTCGTTTAAGAACTGAAGAATGCAAGAATCGCTCTCACATGTTAAAACTGAAAAAAATTCAGAAGTAATTATCATCCAAAAGCTGCCTAAATTTTGGCTTACATGAGTTTAAATAGTTCTTGAAAAGTTAACCCTAATGGACCCCTTATGTGAACTTAAATGAGGTCCATTTAAAACTGACCCAAAACCCTAAACTGAAAAGCCTATAACTTAATCCAAATAAGCCTTGGATCCTAACTGAAAACAAAGTATTAATTAAGCCCAAACAAGCCTTGGGCTGTAG
>NW_011501261.1:15310-20029 GCF_000495115.2 Populus euphratica | reverse complement strand
TGTGTATATATTTGTGCAATTCTTTGAATCTCTCTTCCAATTCTCATTTGAAAATGGACACTAATCTTACATGTTTGATTATGCCTTTATTTATACTGATTTTGGACTTAAAGAAACCCTAATAGACCTCCCTTAGGTGGACTTTTATGAAGCCCACTTACAATTGACCCAAATAAGTAATAAGAATAAATTGCTGACTCTTTATCCTTGTAGTATTAGAAAAAAAACAAGCCTAACAAGGCTGGTATTGGGCCGGACATATCAACCCCTTGTTCCACACGAATTAGGCTCTTCTTGGACCTAAACTAGATGAATTAAAGGTTGTCCTTCATGCTCCTTAAATGTCCCAAGCCCCTCTAAGTCCATTTTGTTCCATATGTTATGAACAAGCTCATTCAATGCTTTTTTAAGCTTCTTAGCCCTAGCTCTTGTGATTGGCCCAATTGGCACCTTTAATGGGTTGTTGGCATGATTACGCTTGGAGTTAGGCTGATCCGCATCAAAATTCATGTACTGTTCTGACCGTAAACATCATCAATTCCTTATCTACCCAAATTCAAGTAGCCTAGCATCAAAAGAACCATTAGGGGTTCTTCCCATCTCTAAGTTCCAATTGTAGGCAAATAGGTATCCTTGAACCAATTTCAAACTTATTGCTAATTTTTAACTCCGACGCAGCTTCAATCATTCTAATTTGACTCGTCAAGGCCCTTTATGGTTGGTTCGCTCTCGCTCTTGTCATGGGACCATCTGAATCCTCTTGCATATTAAATTTAGTTTTATGAGATGGATCATCATTCCCATGATGCACATCAGTTTCTTGTTGATTTCACAAAATAAAATAAAAATTTTCTTAGTGTCCAATTTCTTATTCTCCTTCTATTTGCGGCATATTATGATAAAAAAGAAAAAAAATCAATCAAAAGACAGTTATTTGGTTCTACTACAGAAAACTAAACACAGAATAATTGGATCAAATCAACTTGAAATTAGCCCAAATTTGATAATCTGATTTATGGGGTCCTATTCTCACTACATATTATTACGGGGTCCTGATCTCACTATATATTAATTTTAGGATCAATTGGATATTGTTTGCTTAGATTTTGGAATTCAGGTTTAATAAGGCCTAATTTTTAATGTTTTTGCATCAATGATGCGAACCTCATAATCACATGATCATGCAACCACAATCAAGATTGAGATCTGATCCCGGAAAGCCGAAATAGTTTTGATAAAAGTGTGATATAATGGAAACCTACCCCAAGGCACCAACACAATTGGATTGGGTACAATGATGCTACAAAGCCACTTTGATGTGCATCATGGGAATGATAATGCATCTCGTAAAGGTAAATCAAATATGCAACAGGATTCAGATGGTCCAATGTCAAGAGCAAGAGCGAAACAACTACAAAGGACCTTGACGAGTCAGATTGGAATGATTGAAGCTGCGTCGGAGTTAAAATTTGGCAATCAGTTTCAAATTGGTTCAAGGGTGCTTATTTGCCTACAATTGGAGCTTAAAGATGGGAAGAGCCCTTAATGGTTCTTTTGATGCTGGACTACTTGAATTTGGGTTGATAATGCAAATAAGTTAAGAAATTGATGCTGTTTACGTCAGAACAGTAGATAAATTTGAACCCGAATTTGAAGTCATCCATTGATGTGAAAACAAGACTAATCTAGGTGGATTTCAAGTTCAGAACGTGATCTTTCCAGATTGTCCAACCATGATTGCATTGGACTTTTGTGCAAGAAGTTATAGCCATTTTAAATTCGGTCTGTTTATGTTTCAATTAAAGTCAGAAAATGTGTGCTAGTGTAATTTGTCTGGTTACTTTGTCAAAGTCCAAGTTTTGGGCTTGATTTCTGTCATGTTGAATTTTCCTAAGTGTGGAGGGATGTTCCATTATAAATATGGCATCAGAATATGTAATAAACAACTTTTGGCCAATATTTGAACTTAATTCCGAGAATTAAGAGTTATTCTTCCAAATTGATTTGTGAAGAACCCTACCTGACTTATCACTCTTCAATCACAAAGAGTGTGGCGTCAAAATCCTAGATTGATCTTTGTGGCGTCCAGATCGACTTATCAAAGTATCACTCTAGTTTATCCTCCATTTTATTTACCTTAAAAAAATACTATAATCTAGCCTAAACACCAAAAGAAAGACAATACAACCAGACCCATCCTTCATCCATTTTCGTCAGATTCATTGTTGCCGATTTTTGAATCATTCACGGCACAACACACTTAATCTTCGATAAGTTAGATTCATTTTCTTCAAAAACTGAAGAATGAAGAATCACTCTTACATATTAAAACTGAAAAATTCAGAAGTAATTGTCATAAAAGCTACTGAAATTATGGCTTATATGAGTTTAAATAGTTCTTGAAAAATGAACCCTAATGGACCCCTTTTGTGGACTTATATGAGGTCCCCTCAAGACTGACCCAAAACCCTAAATTGAAAAGCCCATAACCCAATCCGAACAAGCCTTGGATCCTAGCTCAAAGCAAAGTTTTAATTAAGCCCAAATATTATAAAAAGAAAATAATTAAAATAACTAATATGTCATTAAATATCACTAGCCCTTCTTTCCTTGTGTAGCTAGGATGAATAAGGAATCCTTATAAGAAAGGAATTCTGAAATATTAATGAATCCTTGCCACACTTGGAGATTATATTGCAGCTCATTGAAGATCCTTATAGAACTAGAAAATTCCCAAAACTAGTTGCCACATCTGTGTAAGAAAAGAATCCTAACCAAATAGAAAGACCACAAGTGAAATGGAAGTAAATAACAAAATTTGTACAGCCTCTATCTACCAGTATTGCGGTGCCTTCCCGAACTCCGATTGACTTGAAATTTTAATCCATAGTAGGGCACCATGTTTGGAGAGTCCAGGCAATGAAAAAACAATTGAATTCGATTCTGATGTAAAATGTGCAGTTGTCCAGTTTTATAGAAACAGTAATAATTCTCAATCAAATTGTTGGATCAAGCAAAATGTTTACATAGAGTCTCTTAACATATTGTACTACCTTAGGTTAAAAGTTCTAATCAATCAGAGTCTAGGAAGACATCCCAATACTAGTCAACAAAGACTGTTTAAATTTTGTTATTTCCTTCTTTTTAACTTGTGGACTTCTTATTTGCCCAAAAGTCTTTTTCTATAAGGATGTGGTAGTTGGTTTTAGAAATTTCCTAGTCTTGCAACGATATTTAACGAGCAACAACATAGTTCTCATGTGTGATATCGACTCTGTATTAATGTGGAATCCTTATGGTGTATGTAAATAATTAGTTTATTTTTATTATAGTAAGAATCTATTATTAAATAAGTTTCCAAGTCAGCTAAAAATACTTTGTAAACAAAAAAACTACTAAAGAGGAGGCAACTTCAAATTTGATTCTCCTAGCTTATATGGGACTTTTAAAGGATAGCAAATCTGATCCTATCATATTTAGGATATTAAATTCAGATTTAATATTGTTATTATTATATTCTCTTAGTTTAGGGTTTATTTATATTATTTAGGTTTAATTGTAACTGAGCATCATATGAGTTCACATAAGGGATCCATTATGGTTTATTTCAGTCTAGAGTTAGTATAAATAATCGCATAACCATACTCTCCCTTCCTTGGTTCTCTAAAAAATTGAAAACTAACTTATCGAAAAACAATTAACTTCGTGGCATCGTCCTTATACTTTTCAGAAGTCAATTAGGTTTAAATGAGGGGAGGAATAGGAATCAACTTTTGCCTATTTGAAAGAAAAATTATGTTCCGCACCTATTTCAGCTTTACCTGATTTCATGAAAACATTTGAAATTGAATGTGATGCTTCTGAACTAGGAATAAGAGCTGTGTTATTTTAGGATCAAAGACCCTTCACTTATTTTAATAAGAATTTAGGTGAAGTGACTTTGAATTATCCTACCGATGGCAAAGAAATGTATGCTTTGGTAAAAGCACTTGCGACATGGCAGCATTACTTATAGGCAAAGGAGTTTGTAATCCATTTAGATCATGAGCAGTTGAACCCTCTGTGATACGATCCATGCAAAGTCAAATTTGGATTTTGATGTAAAATGTGCAACTATCCAGGTTTATGGCACCAGTCATAATTCTCAATTTGACCATTGGATCGAGCTAAAATTTCAGGTCAATCGAAGTTCCGAAAGGCATCTAAATACGGGTCAATAGAGGTTGTATGAATTTTGTTATTTACTTCGTTTTGACTTGTGGACTTCCTATTTAGCTAGGATTCTTTTCCTAAAAATAAATATTTTCTTCTGTTTTTATTTCGAGTCTTTGTTTCATCCACAATTCATATGAATTTGCACTGCTACTTGTAAAATCGTAATCGTAGTTTTGTTTTAATTTGTTTTCAGTATATTTATTGATTCTTGAGTTTGAAACTTATAATTAGAAAAATATTTCCTGAGAATCTGATTATGCAGAAACTAGATAGAGTGCTTGTCAATGAGAAATGGAATCTGAACTTCCCATTTTCGGAAGTGAGATTTTTGTCATCGGGTATGTCAGACCAGTCTCCTATGATGGTAAAGGTTATTAAGCAGAATTAAGTGATAACAATGCGAGACTTTGTAGACCTAAATATTTCAAGAAGTGTTTTGATAAACCTTATTATGAATATTGCAAATAACCATTGAAAAATGTTAACCAAGATACGTCTTAAAAG
>NW_011501261.1:7431-15292 GCF_000495115.2 Populus euphratica | reverse complement strand
GAAACTTTTCAATATGACTCACTTCTCCAACATTTCAGATAGAGTCAAAGATGCAAAAGATGCAATGGATAAGACTCAACAGGCTCTAAATTCCTCCTTACTCTCTTAGTAACAACAGTTTGCAAATGGTTTAACCAAAACAAGACTAACACTTGAAAGATAAGAGTATAAAAGATATCACTTGAAACACCGAATACTAACAAACCTGAAACACATTTAAACAAATATAAGAAACAACAAAATACAAATGTCATATTATTAATAAAACCAAAAGAAACAAGTTTCTACAAACAAAGACTCAAATCGCAGTTGTGATTATGGCTCACATCTTTCCTTGGTTTTACATCCAATAACGGCTTAAACGCCCTCTATGGGTTGGGGATAGACTTCCCATCCAGTTTTCTTAAAAACTGACAAATAAGGACTTTTTTTAGTCAGCTTCTCAACACTAAGTCGATCATGTTCTTTATGAAAATGGGGTCATAAGTTATGAATTGCACGATGCATATATCCACTATGATGAGACTTAAGAGTCAATAGAAGATTATCTAAAGACTTTTTGTGTTTTGAAATAAATCCTATCTTTAAACAATTTTTACAGGTTATGCAGAATGCATGTAAATCCTTGAACATGGTGAGCCAACAAAATCCACTTTGTAAGATTTTTGCAGTTATTTTTTTATGAGAAATGACTCTCACATGCCTTAAAGTGACAAAATTTAATGACACTACTTACCTTATTTTTGGGAATGCAACTTTGAAATATTTGATCGGGATAATATTTGAATATGTAAGGGTTATCTTAATAAAATTTTTGCACGTCTCTCAAAAACTTTCTTTTGTCTTTGTTATCCAAATGAACTAGCAAAAATCCTAGAGCAAGATGATTGATTTTTTTAGAAACCAAGGCATTGAACTAAGAGAAAGTAAAGATTCAACAAGAAAGTAATCATCGATTAGCGTGATGTTGGATATTGACAAATGATTCACGACAACATTTCCAGTGCCTTTTTTATCCTTAATTTCTTCCTGTTTGAAAGTTTCAAAGATTTCACAATTGTGATTAACTTCCCTTTGTTTAGTCATGACATGAGGAGATGAAAGTGCTAGCGGAAATCAATCTTTTCTTTGTAATTTTCATATTCAACCCCTTCCTTACCCTCAGAGATTGACTCATCATCTTTCTCACAAGGTTCAAGAGTGGGTTTTTCAATAACCTTACCACTACGAAAAGTGATGACTGATTTGACTTGATCCATGTGTTGACTTCTAGAACTACTTGCATTTGCATTGTATTACCCCTTGGGATTTTGTTGTGGTTTAGATGAAAACTTACCTTTCTTTTGAAAAATAAGAGAAGATATAAATTTTACAAAAGTATCTTTAAAATCTGTTATGATTTGAGCAAGTTGAGTGTTGATTATGATACAATCTTACCAAAAAAAAAGTTGATTATGATACAATCCAGGCAAGGTCAAATTCGGATTTTGATGTAAAATGTACAACTATCCAATTTTACAGCAACAGTCATAATTTTCAATCCGACTGTTGAATCGAGCTAAAATTTTATGTGAAGTATTCTAACATGTTGTCCTACCTTGGGTTAAAATTTCAGGGAAATTGGAGTTTGGAAAGGTATCTCAATACTGGTCAACAGAGGCTATATGAATTTTGTTATTTACTTCTTTTTGACTTGTGGACTTCCTATTTTGCGAGGATTCTTTTCCTAAAAGGATGTGGCAGCTTATTTTGAAAATATACTAATTCTATAAAGATATTTAATGGGCTGCAACATAGTTTTCAAGTGTGTCAAGGATTCATAATTATTTCAAAATCTTTTTTTTACAAGGATTCCTTATTCATCCTAACTATAAAAGGAAAGAAGACTTCACAATAAATTCGACCTTCAGATCAAATTTCCTACTCTATTTGGAACTTCTTAAAGGTGAAAAATTTGATTCTAGCATATTTACAGGGTGTTTAGGAGTGCTTTTCAAAAGCGTTTCTGAAAAAATTTGAAATTGTTTTTGCTTTGAATTGATATGTTTTTAATGTTTTCAAATCATTTTGATATGCTGATTTCAAAAATAATTTTTAAAAAATAAAAAAAATGTTATTAGCATACTTTTCTAAGTGAAAAACGTTTTGAAAAGCAACCGCAAACCCACACTCAGACACGCATTTGCGATGGTGATTTTTGGATTTTTATTATGTTCTTCTTAGTCTTTGGGTTATTATTACTTATTTGAGTAAATTGAAAGTGGGTTTCATATAAGTTCATCTAAGGGTCTGTTGGTGAGATAATCTCCCTTCCATGGTTCTTTAAAGAACTAAAAAATGACTTATCGAAGAACAATTTGTCTTCGTGGCGTCATCCTTATACTTCTTGTTCGCGAATCAATATTCGTTAGGTGGGGGTTTTCTGTTTCCAATAGTGTTGGTGCCTAGGTATAAGTTATCTTGTGTCACACTCCTATCAAACCTGATTTACTTGGCTTTCGGGGAATTGGTGCCTTTGCGTGTGGGTGACGTGACCATGTGATCACGAGGTTCGCATTGTCTCTTGCTTTTTAATGAATGCATACAAAATTTTCTCAAAATTTCTTCTAGGAGTTAAAGCATAATATGCAAATGATGCAAAGAAATAATTTGCAAAGAAATGATTTTGTAGAAGCTTACTACGCAACACACTAAGTACATTACGCAAATGATCAAGATGCTCATTTAAGTTCTTGCTATAGATCAAAATGTCATCAAAATACACAACAACAAACTTACCTATAAATGCACGCAAGACATGATTCATTAAACGCATAAACGTGCTAGGCGCATTTGTAAGTCCAAACGGCATGACTAACCATTCATATAAACCATGCTTAGTCTTAAATGCAGTTTTCCACTCATCACCCTCTTTCATCCTAATTTGATGGTACCCACTTTTTAAGTCAATCTTAGAGAAAATACATGATCCATGTAACTCATCTAGCATGTCATCAAGCCTAGGAATAGGATGTCGATACTTTACCGTTATGTTATTGACAGCACGACAATCAACACACATCCTCCATGTTCCATCCTTTTTAGGCACAAGTAGCACTGGCACAGCACAAGGACTCATACTCTCACGAATGTACCCCTTCATCATCAACTCATCTACTTGCCTTTGAAGCTCCTTCGTCTCCTCGGGGTTGCTTCTATAGGCTGGACGGTTAGGAATTGAAGCTCCGGGCACAAGATCAATTTGATGTTCAATCCCCCTTAATGGTGGTAATCCATTAGGGATGTCTTCAGGGAATACATCATCAAACTCCTGCATCAAAGAAACAGCCACACTAGGAATAGCAGAATCAAGATCGTTAGTGTTAAAATAAGCCTCCTTATACACAAGTAAGATCATTGGCTTATTAGTAAAAAATGCAGATCTGATTTGAGATCCTTTTGCATAAAAATTAGGTTGTTTCTTTAATTTTTCCACACTATTATCATCACACAAGCTTACTTTCTTCACTCCTCGGTTTTTACCTCCACTCTCAACCGGTTTAATTAATGATTTAGATTTAGCCGAATCTGATGGTTTTCTCTCACCATTGTCCTCACGTGAATTTTCACTCTTCCCATCCTCACATTCCTTTTTTAATTTGATTTGATCATCATACACTTGTTTTGGAGAAAGAGGTACAAGAGTGATGGTTTTACCATCCTTTACAATAGTGAACCTATTTCTGAACCCATCATGAATCGCTTTCCGATCAAACTGCCATGGACGCCCCAAAAGTAAGTGACTAGCATGCATCGGGACGACATCACATAAAATCTCATCAGAATACTTCCCAATAGCAAACGCAATCAAAACCTGCTTAGTAACCCTCACTTCACCACATTCATTCAACCATTGCAATCTATAAGGCCTAGGATGCTTAATACAACTCAGATTCAATTTCTTCACAAGTGTATCACTAGCAACATTAGCACAACTACCTCCATCAATTATCATGCTACATACCTTGTTTTGGATGTGACATCGAGTGTGAAATATATTTTCCCGTTGCTGATCTACATCATCTTCTTTGATTTGCATGTTCAGCGCACGTCTTATAACCAAAGCCTCCCCCTCAACAGGGTATGCAATCTCCTCATCGCTACAATCCATCAAAGGTGGCATCTCTTCACTTTCAGATTTCTCACTTTCAGATTCAACATCCCCATTATCTTTTATAAGCATAACTCTTCGGTTTGGACACTGAGATGCAATGTGCCCCTTCCCTAAACATTTAAAGCATTTAATATCTCTATCACGAGTAGGTTGAGATTCAGATTTACCTTTCCCATCCGTATAAGTATCCTTTTTGGCCTTAGGTGGTTCAGCCTTTGCATAAGGCTTTGGTTGGACAGCCCCCTCTCTTTTCAAATTCAGCCTCCATGTTGAGGAAGATGAAGCCGAATTGGTCTGAAAACGTGTACTGCCCCTTCTCTTTATTTGTCTCTCTACCTTCGTTGCCATATGGACCATGTCTTCCAATTCCACACAGTGTTGTAATTCTACAACATTTGCAATGTCCCTATTCAGTCCATTTAGAAACCTA
This sequence comes from Populus euphratica, assembly GCF_000495115.2. Taxonomy (NCBI): domain Eukaryota; kingdom Viridiplantae; phylum Streptophyta; class Magnoliopsida; order Malpighiales; family Salicaceae; genus Populus; species Populus euphratica. Next base: position 10,709 of record NW_011501261.1, on the reverse strand, counting down.
GCCATAGTAGCTTCCCGATCCTCAATCACATTGGCCCGAATCATGGCAATCTCCATTTCCTTGAAATACTCATCCACGGACCTAGAACCCTGATTCAAACCCTGCAATTTCAGATACAAATCTCTATAATAGTGGTTAGGCACAAATCGCCTTCTCATCAACACTTTCATCTCCTCCCACGACGCTACCGGCCTCTCTCCACTCCGTCTTCTACTAGTAACATTCTGATCCCACCAAATCAGTGCATAATCCATGAATTCGATGACTACCAATTTCACTTTCTTCGCCTCCGAATAGTTATGGCAATCAAAAATCCAATCCACCTTTTTTTCCCACTCCAAATATGCCTCGGGATCGTTTTTACCTTGAAAAGAAGGTATTTTCAGTTTGATAGCATCCAAATCACCATCTAAATCAGCATGTCCCCCAACACTACGGAAATTTTCCCTTTGGCCGAATTGGCCCCTAGTTCTATTCCCATAATCCCTTCGGTTTCTAGGCTGCCGAAAACCTTCCCGGTAGTCTATGGCCTCATCATCAAAAACACCATCACCGATATCACCAACGGCCTCCTCAAAATCCTCACAATCAGCCCACCTTGTTGGCCTGTTGGCCCTACTGCTATTGTTTGCTTTCGGTTCCACCCCAAGCTTCACATTTTGGGTGCTCGTACCAGCCTCGTTACCACGTTTCTCCACCCTATCAAGTCTGTCGCACACATTTCCCATCACAAAATTCATCCTCTCCATCATTTGTGTCATGGCTTGCATTTGAAATGTAAGTTCTCCCTCGGGATGGGGCGGTGTATTGTTTTGATCTGACATGATAGTACCTGCAAAAAGTTGTTAGTGGTAAAAGAAAATTTATCCTCACGTCACTCGTGTTTCGCTCAAACACTCTTAATATCCTCACACGCTCACACCTCTCGTCTCACCTTCTTGCGGTTCTTGCGAAACTGAAACCAACACCAAATAGAACCAACTTGGCAGCGCTAGCCAAATATATATATGACTCAAGAAGCAATGAAAAAACTAGAAAACAAGCAAAACGAAACTGCGATGATAGTCTCGTGAGTAGCAAGCGAGTCTATCCGAAATATGAACGAAACTGAAGACGCGAATAAAAACAGAAACAAAAAATATGCAAAATCATTAAAAAACACCCAAATATGTTGGATATGATGAAAATAAACTGCAAGAAACGAAATCAACAAAAAGCAAGCGAATTTTGAAACGGTGACGCAAGACAGACTCGTTTACGACAAGTTAAGTCCGAATCTGGAACCTAAAGTAAATAATGTTCAATTGAGTTAAAATTTCAGATATAGTGCGATATCAACCCAAATAGACAGAATATAAGGTTTGAGAAATTTATGACAATGTTTGATATACTGACGTAAAAACGTTTGATATGTAATGCGATTAGGTCCCCAGTAATTCTAATATCAGATTTGAGCTAATTCCGAGTTGATTTGATCCAATTGTCCCTTGTTTAGTTTTCTGCGGCAGAATCTAATAAACGTCTTTTTGAACAATTTTTCTTTTCTTTTCTCTTTTCTCTCTCTTTTTTTTTTTTTTTGTTACTGATATTTTTTGAACAATAACAGAATGAAATAACAATTTTTTTTTTCCTTTTTATATGCCGCAAATTCGAGAAGAAGAAATTGGATACTAAGGAATTTTTTTGCGGAATTAACAAGAAACGAAAATTTCAGGAGGATATAACCTGATTAATGGAGCCAAGCTCTGATACCAAATGATGCGAACCTCGTGATCACATGGTCACGCAACCCACACGCAAAGATGCCAATTCCCGGAAAGCCAAGTAAATCAGGTTTGATAGGAGTGTGACACAAAGATAACTTGTACCTAGGCACCAGCACTATTGAAAACAGAAACCCCCACCCAACGAATATTGATTCGCGAACGAGAAGTATAAGGATGACGCCACGAAGTCAGTTGTTCTTCGATAAGTCGTTTTCAGTTCTTTAGAGAACCAAGGAAGGGAGATTATCCCACCAACACACAATAAGTGCAGCAAAGAAGTTTTATTAATCTGAAAATTGCGTAACCTTTACATGTTTGGGTTATGCCTTTATTTATACTGAATTTGAACTTAAAGAAACCCTAATGGACCTCCCTTAGGTGGACTTATATGTAGCCCACTTACAATTGACCCAAATAAGTAATAATAACCCAAAAACTAAGAAGAAAATACTAAAAATACTAAAAATCCGAAAATACCATCCTAAATAAGCTAGAATCAGATTTGTCACCCTTAAGAAGTCCTAAACAAAATTGGAAAAATCTGATTTGGAAAATTTGTGTTGCTGCCCCCTTTGATGTCCTTGATTAGCTTGGAATTCCTTGTTTAACTTGGACAAATAAGAAAACAAATTTCCTCCTTTGTTGCTGATTTAATTACTTTCCTTCCTACGTGATGAAAAGCATTAAATAGTCCTCCCCTCTTTAGGAATAAGATTTGGCCAACTTCCTTACTTAGTTAGGAGAATAAATTGCTGACTCTTTATCCTTATAGTATTAGGAAAAAAAAAGCCTAACAAGGTTGATATTGGGCCGCACACATCAACCCCTTGTTCCACATGAATTGGGCTCTTCTTGGACCTGAACTAGATGAATTAAAGGTTGTCCTTCATGCTCCTTAAATGTCCCAAGCCCCTCTAGGTCCATTTTGTTCCATATGTTCTGAACAAGCCCATTCAATGCTTCTTTAACCTTCTTTAACCTTCTTGTGATTGTCCCAATTGGCACCTCCAATGGGATGTTGGCATGATTACGCTTAGTGTTAGGCTGATCTGCATCATGTTCTTATAGGATTCGTGTGGTTTTTAAGGGTTTTAACACGATTATTCTCATTATGAAATGAGTGATTATCTTCTTCGGCTATATTTTCTGAAAATGATGACAATACCCTACAAAGTCTATCACTTAATGTACGTGACCACATTGTCATGCACGTGCAGGAGTAGAATAAAAGGAAGAAACAAAGTTATATATACAAGAAAAGCAAAAAGTGAAAATAAAATAAATACTTTAATTTGTACAAGAACTTACCTCCCCGACAATGGCACCAAAAACTTGACATGACCAAAAGATTGATGTCTTCTTCTAAGTGCAGGAGTGTCGAAGTAATCAATAGCCCGACAAGATCAAGGTCGAACCATAAGCAGTTTAATTGTATAAATTATAAACAACAATAATATAACAACAATAACAATAATACTAATAATACTACAACTAATTATAATAATAATAATA
>NW_011501261.1:1802-7056 GCF_000495115.2 Populus euphratica | reverse complement strand
CACCCATCCGCACCAAATAAATATTATAATCAACCAATCATGTAATACCATGTAGCAACGAACATGATGATGCTATAATATTACCGATGTAGCTTTAATAATACCACTTAGCTAAACACAATAAAGAAGAGAAACGTAAATAAACAACATAAGAACATAAGTATAATAAAGAAAATAAAAAACATAAATAAGACATTTGGGAAATATAATATGAAATAAAACTTAAACATTACAAAAATATAAAGAAAGAATCAAGAGCATGATTTTTAATCTAAAAATTAAGATGTCTAAATGCATGGCAAATGCCTCTTTTTATATGCCAAAATTAGAAATTATTAATTTGTTTACTAATTGTTGAGTAGGTGGCCACATCTTGACTTGGTGACAATCTTTATCTTTTTGTCTAAACAAAACGTCATTGCTAACATTAAAATTTGAACAGACTTGAATCATGAAAGTTCTAGGAAAGTATCTCAGCTTTCCAACAAAAAACAAATTGAGGTCATTTGGACTTTTAGAACTCAAGATATGGGCTAAATACTGAACAGTGTCTAGGCTGTAAGATAGATTCAGACTTCTCCATTATTGCTTAGATTTGGACTTCCAAATACCATAATTGAGTTTTGCATTCCCATAAATATTTTAAGCTTATGTTTTAGCTTTCTAGCCATTTTAGGCCTATGTTTTAGCTTTCTATCCATATAGAGCATACCTAAATCCAAGTCCTATAGCTCCAGTTATGATCCAACTACAGAATAGTGTTCTAATTTGGACTGAACCAGCATACTAAAATTGAAGAAAGAGAAGATGGTTGAAAAAAAGAGATTACATATCAAAGGGACCTAGTTTGCTAACAAGTTTTTTTTTTATGATGATGTTATTCTTCAACTTGGTATTGATTTGTTAACCTTAAAAGATATTTTTCATGATACAGATTTGAGGTCAAATCTTTTTAAAGATTGGAAGATAATATGAACTAAGTTAGGTCTGAATTTGGCTTTAAAATATCTACTGACGAGTTTTACAAGATCAGGTATATCTCTCAAACTGTACATCCAAACAAGCTGAAATATTACATGGAGATACTAGACATATAAAACTATATTTTAGTAAATTTTCAGGTTAAATGGAGTTTGAAAAAATATTATTTCGACAACTCTTGTGAAATCTACCAAATTAGACCTTTATGTACTATTTGGGACATATTTTGAGTTACATGTAAACTTGTATTTGATTTAAGATGGCTTGAAAACTAGTCATCTCAAGTTTGTCAACCATATATGATAGACTTAGTAATTCATCCAAGCAAGAGAGAACAATGTGTTTAAACTTGGGACTGAAAATCTACTAAGAATATGCAAATATTGGAGATTTAGGCTACATGAAGGAATTTTAGCATTAAAAATTTATTTTTATTATCCTATTTTATTTATTTATTTATTTTAGAATAATTAATTTTAATTTGGGTTTATTCTGACCCATTAGACATTGTTTAGGGGTTTAGTTCTTGACACGACTAAAAGATTGATGTCTTCTCCCAAGTGCAGGAGTGTCGAAGTAATAAATAACCCGGCAAGACCGGGGTCGAACCACAGGGAGGTGAATTGTACAAATTATAAACGACAATAGTACAACAACAATAATAATAATAATAATAATAATAATAATAATAAAGAAAGAGAAGAAGAAGATGATGATGAGAACTTGGAGATGGAAAATTAATGTAAGGATTAAACAATAATAATAACAAATGTCAAGGTTAGAGGTTCCACTAATGGTATATCAAACAAGTATAGTATAAACTCTTATTATTCAATTGGAAACCATACACAAAAATGGTTCCAATCAGATTATAAATAGGTATATATTGTTAACATGGTTACATTAGTCATCTTATTCAATTAATGCTAATACTTGTAAATCTCGTCAAGCATTCATGATTATAACTTATGTTAACAACAAATCAAGTTCCTTTCATACCTCAGGTGGCGGTTGTATCATACAGTATGAGCTATGAAAGTGCCAAGCATTTGTTGTACCAAGTGTTATACAATATAAATCAAGATTAGTCATTTAACAAGCAAAGTATTAAAGAGTGAACAAGATAACAAATACAAAACATGTTAGTATCAAACATTAAAGTCCATATTGAGTTTACACTATACTTATTCTTACACCATTAGTGTAACTATTTCACCTTGACATAATAAACTTGAATTAGTAAAAGCTTGATGCTAAACATAATGAAAGAGAGAAACATAAATAAACAAGATAAAAGTTATCTAAGTAAAGGAAATGAAATGAAAGGCATAAACTTGATACTAATGAAAGCAAAAGATAAGCAATATAAAGAGACAAAGCAAAAGCATGATCTTGATCTAGAAACCAAGATGCCTAAATGCATGGCAAATGACTTCTTTTATAGGCCAAAATTCAGAACTATTGATTTGATAACAAATTGATAAGTGGGTAGCCAACTCTTGACATGATGACAATCATTATCTTCTCTTGTCTACCCAAAACATAATTGATAACGTCATAATTGAAAACACTTGAAAACATGAAACTTGTAGGAAATTGTCTCAACTTTCTAGAAAAAAATGGAGGTTATTTGGACTTCTAGAACTCAAAGTATGGGCCAAATACTAAACAGTATTCGAGTTGTAGCATAGATTCAGGCTTCTTCGTTGTTGCTATAATTTGGACTAGAAAATGGCCTTTTTAAATCATGGGCTCCCATAAAAGTTGTAAGCCTATGTCTTACCTTTACATCCATAAAAAGTAGACCTAAATTTGAGATCTATAGTTTCAGATATGATATAATTGCCGAACAGTGTTCTGGTTTTAACTGCACCAGCATCTCTTTTTTAAGTTTGACCATTTCTTTATCTTTTCAATATTATAGAACTGATTCAAGGGGAGAAGGAAGTAAAATATTATAGAACTGATTCAAGGCTTATTTATAGCCTTCCATGTAGCCCCTTAATCCTAGAAACAAAAGAAAAAGGTAGCCACCTAAGTTGTTTCTAAGTTGTAGAAGGATTCTTTTGTTTCCTTTGCTGTCCTCACCTCATGGCCCAAATAAGGTTATGTTGGACCCCTCTTGCACATGGATAAGATGTACTAGGGATGTACTAGGGTCTCATCTTGATACTCCAATGGACCTTTCAATTCTAACTCAGTTGAAACATTCAAAACCAATGCATTCAATGCCTCTTTGGCCTTTGTCTTGGATTGAGTCATTGGACCATTTGGAACATGTACCTTGCTGGTGTTTTTAGGCTAGTCCACATCAGAAACCCTAAGAGGGGGCTCTTAGGTGGACTTGCATGAAGCCCACTTATAATTGACCCAAATAAGTAATAATAACCCAAAGACTAAGAAGAAAATAATAAAAATCCAAACATTTCTACCCTAAATATGCTAGAATTAGATTTGTCAAAATGAAGAAGTCCAAAATAGACTAGGAAATCTGATCTGAAGGTGGAATTTATTCTGAAGTCTTCTTTCCTTTTGTAGTTAGGATAAATAAAGAATCCTTGTAAGAAAAGGATTCTGAAATAATTATGAATCATTACCATATTTGAAAACTATGTTGCAGCCCATTAAAAATCTTTTTAGAATTAGTATATTTTCAAAATAAGCTACCACATCCTTTTAGGAAAAGAATCATGGCCAAATAGGAAGTCCAGGAAGTAAATAACAAAATTCATACAAGTTGACTCATATTAAGATGCCTTCCCGATCTCCAATTAACCTGAAATTTTAACCAAAGGTAGGACAGCATGTTAGGAGACTCCATGTAAAATTTCAACTCGATCCAACTATCGGATTGAGAATTATGACTGGTGCTGTAAAACTGGATAGTTACACATTTTACATGAAAATTCAAATTTGACCTTGCCTGGATCGTATCATTTCAAAAATGAGTGACACTATCAAAAGATTGATATTATCTTTCAAGTGGAGGAGTGTCAAAATAATAAATAACTCGATAAAACCGGGGTCGAACCACGAGAAGGTTAATTATTATATAAATTATAGATAACAATAATACAACAATAATAGTAACAATAACAATAATAATAATAATAATAATAATAGCAGCAACAGTAGTAGTAGTAATAATAGTCATTGTAATAGTAATAATGGTAGTAGTAGTAATAGTAATAGTAATAATAATAATAAAGAAGAAGAAGAAGAAGTTGATGAGAACTTTGAGTAGGAAGATTAATATAAAAATTAAATAATGATAATAAAAAATGTCAAAATTAGAGGATCCACTAATGGTATGTCAAACAAGTATACTATAAACTCTTTTTATTCATTTGGAAACCAAACACAAAGAAAGTTCCAATTAGATTATAAATTATTAACATGATTATATTAATAATCTTATTCAATTAATATATCAGCAACATCAAAAAGAAACAAAGAGGAAAAGTAAAAGAAAAAATCGTTCAAAAAAACGTTTATTGGTTTCTGTCGCAGAAAACTAAATAAGGAAAAATTAGATCAAATCAACTTAGAATTAGCTCAAATTTGAGAATCAGATTACTGGGATCCTAATCACACCACATATTTATTTTGAGGTCCATTGGATATCGTTTGCTTTGGGTTTGAAATTCGGGTGTAATCAAGTCTAATTCATAACTTTCTTGTGTCAGTATATCAAACCTTATCATAAATTAATAAAAATTTACATTCTATCTATATGGGTTGATATCCCCCAATATATGAAATTTTAACTCAATTGGACCTCATTTACTTTAGGTTCCAGATTTAGACTTAACATGTCGTAAATGAGCCTGTTTTGTGTCAACTTTTGAAATTCGCTTTCTCTCTATTTTTTTTTCATTTCTTGAAGTTTATTTTCATCATATCCAAGATATCTGGGTGTTGTTTCATCATTTTTTATATTTTTGTTTCTGTTTTTATTCGAGTCTTTAGTTTCATTTATATTTCGGATAGACTCGCTTGCTACTCGGGAGACTATCATCGAAGTTTTTTTTTGCTTGCTTTCTGGTTTTTATTGCTTCATGAGTCACACACACACACACTGATGCGGATCAGCCTAACACCAAGCATAATCATGCCAACAACCCATTGGAGGTGCCAATTGGGCCAATCACAAGAGCTAGGGCTAAGAAGCTTAAAGAAGCATTGAATGGGCTTGTTCAGAATATATGGAACAAAATGGACCTAGAGAGGCTTGGAACATTTAAGGAGCATGAAGGACAGCCTTTAATTCATT
>NW_011501261.1:0-1287 GCF_000495115.2 Populus euphratica | reverse complement strand
TTCCTTAGTATCCAATTTCTTATTCTCCTTGAATTTGCGGCATATAAAAAGAAAAAAAAAATTGTTATTTCATTCTGTTATTGTTCAAAATATATCAGTAACAAAAAAAAAGAGAGAAAAGAGAAAAGAAAAGAAAAATTGTTCAAAAAGACGTTTATTAGATTCTGCCGCAGAAAACTAAACAAAGGACAATTGGATCAAATCAACTCGGAATTAGCTCAAATTTGATATTCAAATTACTGGGGTCCTAATCGAATTACATATCAAATTTGGGGTCAATTGGATATCATTTTCTTTGGGTTTCAAATTCGAGTCTATTCGCGACTTGAGAAGGTGGGAAAACATGGAAACATGGCTGGAACATGTACCCAATACATGAGAAAGGCTGGGGCTCAACCGAAATCAAACAATGGCAGTAGAGCTGAAAGGCCAAGATGGGCTTATTATAAGGATTTTGAGCCTCAATTTAATGATATTGGTGATGGTGGTTTTAAGGATGAGAGTATAGGCTACCCAGGAAGATTTTTAACAACGTAGAAATTGGAGGGATTTTATGTATTTTGAAGAGGTGTTACAGCAAAAGAAAAGGCAGATTCAAAAGGAGAGGTGGTATGAAAGGGAGAGAGATAAAGAGATTAGTGTTCTAAAAAAAGAATCCAAAACTCTAGGGGAGATGAAGCAAGAACTTGAGGTGTTAATGGCAGTAATCAATGCCTAGAAAGCTTCAAAAAAAGAGGAGAAAAAGGCAGTATGATGATATACAAAATAGAATAGTTGCAAGTTTCATTCAAAATTGTTGGTGAGGATTGTTTGCAAAAAAAAGAACTCCAAAGGCTTCAAAAGGAGGCTAAGGAATTGTCCATTCAACTTATTGGTGATTTGAGGACGAATCATCTTAAAGAGAGAAGGAATGATAAGATCCAAATAAGGTCAAATTTAGATTTTGATGTAAAATGTAAAAGGTCAAATCTAGTTTTACAGCAACAATCATAATTCTCAATCTAATCGTTGGATTGGGCTAAAATTTTAACCCAAGGTAGGAAAACATGATAGTTGCACATTTTACATCAAGATCCGAATTTGCCTAGATCGTATCATTATTTACTTTCTTTTGACTTGTGGACTTCCTATTGAGATGTCTTCCTATACTCCGATCTACCTAAAAGTTTAACCTAAGATAGGACAATATGTCATGAGACTCCACGTAAAATTTCAGCTCGATCTAATGGTCGGATTGAGAATTATGACTGTTGCTATAAAATTGGATAGTTGCACATTTTACATCAA
>NW_011501258.1:0-50451 GCF_000495115.2 Populus euphratica | reverse complement strand
TTTTTGTATTAGCACATCAAAATAAAAAAAAAATATTAATTTTATATTTTTTTTTAAAAAAACTCATTTTTAAAAAGCATTTAAAAACAAAAATTACTACACTATCAAACCACGTATTTACTATATGATATTTTTAGGGAATAACTAATGAGGTTTTATTAATTATTTTAAAATTTAGTTTTTTAAAACTAGATATAATTAGATAAAAAAATTTTAAATAAAAATATTTTTATTATTTTTGATGGGTCATGAGTTTTATTTATTTTTTCTTCTTGTATCTGTCTCTTTGTTTAAGATAAATCAAACCAATATCTAATAAATTACATCATAAAATTTCTTTATTTTTAGCAACATGAAGTATAAAGGTTTTTTTAATTTTAACCCTTAACCTCGGATAAAACAGCCCTTAGCTTCGATTCGTGGGGAAGCAAGCTCATTGTTCTTGGTATGAACTCCATGGAGTCCATGCAGCAATTAAGGAGATTTGATCCATCTCTTAACATTTTGATTTTGGATCTTCGACCACTATTTAAGAGAATTCATTCATTAAATGCATCAAACTAATATAAAAATCGAGAGATTTTTTTAAAATTAGTTGAAAAATAAATTTAATCATGGGTAATAATGCATGAACTAAAACAAAAGTGTTTTTTAACATGAATTTATTGTCTTAAAACTCGATGGCAAAATAAAAACACGAATACTTTTTTAATGATATATATATATATATATATATATATAGACTTGGTAAATACATTAAACTGAAACAATCATTACATCGTATAAGACTCCACTTCTTGGCTTCACTTTAATTTCCATAATGAAGCAACACGACTGGAAATTAAATCCAAATCACACCACTAAAACCATAGATCTATAAGATAGTGACCTCCACAAGAGCATTTTTTCCCCGATCTACTCATAGAGGTTTGGATCAGGTAACCTTGGAGCTGGGATCACAACAAGGGGATTCTCCAACTTTATAACAATCCCAAACTTCTCTGAAAGATCTGGCTCCTTTCCCTCTGGTAATTCCCAGTCAAAACAGTGTAAGAGTGTGGCGAGGAAGTACATGAACATCCTCTCAGCCATGGCGATTCCAGCACAGCTTCTCCTTCCGGACCCAAACGGAAAGTAGCTCAAGTCACTCCCAGTATAGTCCCACTTACTGCTACCATTCAAGAACCTCTCAGGATTAAAATCTAATGGATTTTCCCATACTGTAGGGTCCCTGTGTATAGCCCAGACGTTCACGAAGACCCTAACGCCCTTGGGGATGGTGTAGCCTCCTACTGTGCATGTTTGACTAGGACAATGAGGGACTAGTAATGGAAGCACTGGGTGCAGCCTCAATGACTCCTTCATGATGGCATAGAGATATGGTAATTTGTTTATGTCGGATTCCTGTACCATTCTGTCCTTTCCAATCACTTCGTCCAGTTCTTGCTGTGCTTTTCTCATCACTTCTGGTTTCCTCATAATCTCAGCCAAGGCAAACTCAACTGCGTTCGAGGATGTTTCTGTGCCACCCACGACCATATCCTTCATATGTTCGTGTGTGTGCAGATAGAATATTATTACTTTTTCATCAAGATAAGATAATATTACTAATCTCATGTAAATTTAATAATATTTTATCAGAGAATAATATTCCATGAAGCCGTTGAATTATTGTATATTATTGATTCATGGAATATCTAATAATAGAACAATGTTCTTGATGGTTTTTAATTTTCTGCCTCAAAATAATAATTAAATACTATAATCAATCGTGCTCTTCTTTTAATTGTTTATTTTTGGATTTAAATAAATGTGATATGGATGGAGTACACATCGATCAGTAGATCACGATCTATATAGAAATTATTGTTTAAGATTAATTTAATTAAATAATTAACAGGCTCGCATAAAAACAAAGTTCAGGTTTTATGAGAGTGACCGGTACTCTTATTTTTACATTTGTTTCACGGCTGTGCTAGGCAGTGTTCTTAGTCAAACATGCTCCGCTGCTAAATCAATCTTGTAATTGATGGTTTAATAGTATACTTTACCTTAAACTATTAAGGTTGTAGTAAAACAAAGTTTGAATTTATTATATTTTAAAATTAACTATTATTTACTGAGAAATTAAAGTACGCGCGTATAAACTATTATTTACTGAGAAATTAAAGTACGTGCGTATATATATATATATCATCAAATTTGATCATCAAAACCAGAATTCAAATATTTACCTTTAGTTTTAAAGATATAAATATGTCATTTTGAAACAACTTAGTTTTTTCTTCTGAAAAAAAATAATTAGAATAAAATAGAAAAAAGGGCAAGTGAAGTTTCATTCATTAATTTTTTACCCTTTAACAATTTAAATAAGTTTAATTAAAAATAGAATTTTTTTACCCGAATTGTTAAAGGGACACGAAAACTGAATTGCCATTAAGTATTTGCTTTTTCTAATTAATTGTTTTAATCCCTTCGATCTAAAAAATCAAATTTATTTCAAATAACATTGGTTTATAATATTTAGATTAATAATCAAAGTTCAACAATTAATTAGTCTTATATAACTGCATATGAAAGTAATTTGATGCCAACCCTTAATTTACTCAATAAATAAGTTTGAGAATATAAAGATAAAATTAATTGATAGTTGAAGTATTGTGTTGCCATCAACCCTATTAGTGTAGGGGTAAAATAAGGTCATCACACCTTTAATTGATCAATAGAAAATTAAGCCAGCAAAAACTCTCTCTCGTGCATGCATGTGAACTTCCACTTCTTATTGTCATCTCCATGGTGCCCATTTGTTTGGTAGTGCGTTACATGTATTTAGATGAGTTTTAAAATTATTTTTATTTTGAAAAATATTAAATTAATATTTTTTGTAATTTTAATATACTAATATTAAAAATAAAAGCAATCTAAAAAATATTTTAATATATTTTTAAATAAAAAAATATTTTTTAAAAGTAACCGCCCCTCAATACTAAATAACAAAACACACACTTACGAATCCATTGAAAAAAGTAATTAATTCAGCGAAAATGTCACCTCAAACAAACTTGTATTTCTAGGTTTAGGTCATTATAATAACCTCATCATTTCAATAAGTGAGTATTCTTTAGGTGATTTATATGTTAATCTAAATTAAATTTCTCTCGTGGCAATTTTAAGCATATGCTTCAAAAGAGTTTAATATAATCTTTTAAATATTAATCCTAAGATTTGAATCTAAGAAATTAATTATATATATATATATGCTAGCTTAGGTAACAGAGCCGGTTACATAATTATTGTCATCATGAAAATTAAAGACCGAAAGGAGAACATACCATGAGTAAGGCTTTGACGTGAGTCATGGGGAGTGGGGTTTTGGGATCTCCCTCGTCCTTCAATTTCAGCAAGAATCCCAAGAAGTCCTCGCACTCTGTGCTTCTACTCCTGGCTGCATCCCTCGTGCCATTTTCATCAACCTTCAATCGTTTATCAATCATTTTCTCGAAGATCTGCTCGAACTTCATGGCCAGACCACGCATCTTCTTCACCACACCTTGTAGATCGAATCTAGCCAGGCTAGGGAAAAAATCCGAAATGTTGGGCTTGCTCAATAACTCAGTCATCTCAGCCACCACTCCTCTAAATTCTGCACCTAAACTAGCCCTATCTTTTCCATGGACCGTGCCACCCCATAACATGCTGGTTACGACATTGAACACGGTTAGAAAAAGCTGATCTCCCACGTTGATCGGTGACCCTGCATGGCTATAAATGTACTTGATGGTGTTTCGAACTTCCCGGGAGCGAAGAGGGTAGAGAGAGTCCAAGGTGGCGTTGCTAAGCATCTTGGCGACGCATACTTTTCTCAGCATCCTCCATTCGGGACCATATGGGGTTGCAACTATGTTGGACCGACCGTAGTCCATTGCTCGACTCACGTCAGGAATGTCACGGTTAGCGAACGTAATGTCATGATCTTTGAGAACTTCGGAGGCCAGAGAAGGTGAGGTCACAACAATACCGAGCTTGTAGCCGAGTTGAAGCTTGAATATTGGGCCGTGAGTTTGAGCTAGCTTTGCAAAATACGAATGAATATCTGGTTCAAGAGACGCAAGATTGCCGATCAATGGGAGGCCTCTTGGACCTGGTGGTAGAGAGGAGCTCCTCTTCATAGATTTGGCGTATATCCATCCATACCAAATGACTGAAAAGATGGCGGAGAGAGTAACTAGCATGGTTGCAGACACATCGCTGTTGATACCTTCAAGCAAATACGAGATGGTTCTGATCATGGTGTTAATTTTTGAGAAATATTTGGATACAAATTGTGGAGCTGAGTTTCGGAGAAGAGGAGGGGCGTGCTCTGTATGGACGGGAAATGGAGGAGGTAAATGGGAACTTGAACCAACGAATGACATTCCACCAATTACTACGGAGTTTTAATAGGCAAATATGGCATAGGAGAGAGAGAATTTTATTTCCACTTTCAAAATGTTTTTAAAAATAAATAATTTTTTAATTTCTTTTATTTTAAATTAATATTTATTTTCCCCCTTGAAACAATCATGTGATTTTTTTTTTTTGAGGTGAAGGGCCCGGTTCATAGCCCGGTTCATGGGAAACAAAATTGCATCGAAAAAACAAGCACACACAACCCGTTAAATGGCTTTGTCCAAAAGATTCTTTAAAAATCCCATAAGCATGTGAATAAGGGCGCTCCTTCGAGCTGAAACAAAAGTTACTGAAACTCATTTGTAAGCTTGGTTTTTTCAAAATGTATTTCTGTTGATAAAACATTATTCTATTAATTTTTAATGTAATTATATCCAGAAATAAATTTAAAAAATTATTTTCAAGTGAAAATTACTATCAAGAAGTGCAGTAGCTTCCGCTTTAAAATGTTTCTAAAAAGTTCGTTTATCTTGAAAAGTCATCACATTGATTTTTTTAATTTTTTTATAATTTTTAAGTGATTAAATAAAAAATAAAAAAACATTTCCAACCAAAAAATATTTTTCATCGCAGCACCAAACATATAATAAAATTGAATTAATCCATGGATAAATCACGAGTTGAATTAATTAATTTGAGTTGATTTAGATTTAAAATGATATCATTTTATTTTTTTTAAATAAATTAAAAAATATTTATTTAAAAATAAAAATATATTTTAAAAGTCAACTTGAGTTAAAAATAAAAACCAATCAAATCTTAAATCTATCTACTTGGTCAAGTCAAGTTTGATAATGTATTTGTAACCTTGCTTTTCTAACTGTGTATCTTATTGATTCTTATAGCTTATAATTATATTACTAATTCTGAAGACTTGACCCTATCAAGGTAAGTGTTGATATAAGTTTATTTAAGTTATTTTTTAATTTTTGATATTTAATTTATTATAATTAAATTTTTAAATTTATTTTGATGTGAGTTTTATAGTCTTGTCATGATTTTATATTCTAGACTATAGATTGATTAAGATCAATCCAAAATATTACTATTTTGATATTTTTTTTTTTAAAAATTCTGAAGACTTGACCCTATCAAGGTAAGTATTGATATAAGTTTATTTAAGTTTTTTTTTTAATTTATTATAATTAAGCTTTTAAATTTATTTTGATGTAAGTTTTATAATCTTGTCATGATTTTATATTCTAGATTATAGGTTTTATATATTAATTATGGTTGATTAAGATCAATTCAAAATATTACTATTCTGATATTTTTTTAAAAAAAATATATTGTTAAATATATTATTATTTAAATATTTTTAAAATATTTCAGTGAAAAAAAAAATCACCATTTAAATATTTTAAAAGTATTTTATCTATTACAAACTAAAATTTTAACTTATTAATGTAGCAACATTTTTTTCTCCCTTGAAAAAAAGAAATGAAACGATCCCCTGAACAACGCAGGCAAAAAAAAAAAAAAAACCTTCTATAAATTATTACTTACGAGGGATGCAGTTGGTTTTATTAGTGTGCGTAAATTGACCCAAACATCCACATTAATCTACAAAAACAATCCTCCTATCCTGTCATCCATATAAAATTTTAACTTATTAATGTAGCAACATGTTTTTTCTCCCCTGAAAAAAAGAAACGAAACGATCCCCTGGACAGCGCAGGCAAACAAAAAAAAAAACCTTCTATAAACTATTACTTACGAGGGATCCCAGTTGTTTCTATTCGATATTCCTCGTATCCTGGTCATCCATGCCCGTTTTTTACAACCACAGCCCTGAGCTACAGCAAAAACCATGATAACAGCAGAAACTAGCATGATTACTAACCAAAACTACTTCGTTAGATGAGAGCTTCCGATGCATAGTAATTTGATTTGGAAAGAACAAAACATTAAAAGTGGAATCTTTCTGAATTAGCAGAACCCTTTTGTTCATCTGAATGAATCAGTAGATTTTCCTCCTGCAGAAAGGATGTCAAGATCAGGTTCCCCTGTACTAGCTGTTGACCCTCTGAGATGCCTTCGTAGAAACATTAAAAGTCAAGTCTTTCTAGAGATTTAGCTGCTTGCATTGACTGTTGTAATGGTCTTTGGTTTACAGCAGGAGTGCAGTTTTGACCTTTGAGGCCGTGCTTTCCAAGAACAGCCGGCTTGCCGGGATCTATCTTTTCCTGGGATTCTTGCTTGTGTTTACACTCTTTTCATGAGGAGAAAAGGTTTGTAGCTTAAGCCCGTAGCTGGTAGCCACTGTTGTTAAACCCAGCCCAGAGGGTGATCAAGAGCCTGGCTGATTCACCCTCTGCCTTGAGAAAAGTGCAAGAAAATCAACTTGAAGTGGACTTGATTTGTCATAGTTGACAGGTAAGAATCTTAATTGATTTTTATTTTATTTTTTTAAAAAGATTTTAATTGGTCTTTTTTTTTTCTAATTTTTTTATTTGCTCAATTTAATTTGTCTGGTACATAACACGAGTTTTACACCTGTCAATCTCGAATCAGGTTTAATAGTAATGATGGTAGCATCCAAGGATAAATTTGCTTTTGTTTTTTTAGAGGGGATGATAAAACATGATGCTTTTTATTTTTCAATTGAGTGAGAGACTTATAAATTAGTTTCATTAATTTAAATAAGTTTTTATTAGATAGTTTAGACAATATGTTACGTGCTATGTTAGATTTTTTATTTTTTAATTATATTTATATTTATTAAAATTCTAATTCATCCTTTACTCTCATTTAATATAACTAAAAAGTTATGATAAAAATATAAAAACTACAACCTCATTGCTCTAACAAATAAGACTTTAGAACTTAAGAATTATATTTTACAATATAACTCAAAATATTTTTTTTCAAATCAACCATAAATATATTAAAATAATACTATTAAAATTCACTTAGTTTTAAGATTAATTTAATCATTTTAGATTCTCGTCTAAAATAAGTTTTTTAATAATTAAATAAGAATTTATTGAATTAAATTAGTAAAAATCTGATTTGATTTCATAATTTTTTTAAATAATATTGTTTTTACTTTAAAAATTTTAAAAGAATATTATTTAATTAAGTCAAATCAATATAATGAACTCATAACCGAATCATGCACAAAACCGAGTTTAATAACTTTATATTTGCGTTAAATATGACGACCTGATTACCAGCTTACATGGTAAATTTTTGTTACGTGATGCGACAAAAAAGGAGACTGTAAGTTAAAAACTAAACTATAACTAAAAAACGGCAGCGACTTTCTCTAGTTCCATGTATCATTTTGTCATCGTAAGTTTCGCACTCTCGCCAAATTCTCTCTCCCCCACCCTGAAAATCTCCACTACCGCTTCCACTGTTCAACGCTTCTTCTTATCTCACTTTCCCACAAGTTTTCCATCACTTTCTCGGGAAAATTCTAGCTCAAGATTCTGACTTCACCATATACTTGCAGGTAAGGAGACCGACTCTCTTGCCCTTGTTGGGTTTTCTGTAAAGATCATTTCTTTTTAACGTTTTGGTTCTTTCTTGAGCTGATTTGATCTTTTTTGGGCTGTTTCCTCATCTGGGTTTTGTGTCATTTTATTGGATGTGAATCATTGTGTATTGGGATATTAAATATTAATTGGGTCTTTAAAAATGAGGTCCTTGAGGTGGGTTTTGGAAAATATTATGCGGGTTTGTTGTATTTCTTTTAGCTCTCTTGGCTGTTTTTGCTTTTTGATTTGAGTTGCTGAAATTCAGTTGTCTTTTTCATTGGATCATTTTAAGGGATTGATGCTTCTACTATTGTGTTCAGACTAAGAGAAGAGTTGTTAGAGTCGAGTGGACCTAATAGGGTTTGTGTACTTAATAAGTATGATTTTTTATTTCTGGTATTCAGCTGAGCATTCCACATTTACCTTCTGTTTTCCTTGTTTTGTTTTGTGTTTTGTTTCCCTTTTTAAGCATGCAAATAAGAACTAATTATTGCCTATTAAATAAAACACCACCATTTTAGCTAGTAGAAGCTATGAATAGGCCTATGTTAAGGTCATTAGATATAGTAAACTAGCTATTCCAGGCTGTTTGAAAGTTTTAGTTTACCTGTATCTGGGATACAGCCATTTACTTTTCATTAGTGGTAGATGTGAATGTTTTGACTCATAGACTTTGACATGATAAAACAGACACTAGTACTTATCCTAATGATGGTTTCTTTTCCAATTAGATTTTAGAAATACCAGTTGAAAGTAATAATTGATTTTTATACATTGGTTAATAGTCTCTTGTTGAATACCTTCACGCATAAGTAGATGGATGGGCACATTTCTAACAAGTTATCCTTTTGAACTTGAAAACCATTTTTTTGGCAATCCATTTGTGTTTGTCTGCTATCATGTTTAGGTGGCAGGCAATCAGAGTTTCATCATCATAAGAGCTTGACATTCTTGCAGAAAGGAAGTTACATAAAGGAAACTGAATTCTGGTTGACTACTTGTATAATATGTGAAACAAGTTTCTTCTGTTTCACTTCTCTTGCATGTTGAACTTGTGCACGAATTGGAAACAGCATCACAGCATAAAGGTTTTGCTTTTTCCCAATATCAGTCAGGAAATCCTTGTATGATTTTCTGTATGCCTTTTCATATTAAGTGTAAAAGAAGTGAATTTCTTCTCCCTCGTCCCCAAACAGTTTGCTTTAATATATTTCCAATTTCACATGTAGAGATATGTATAAGAACCAACTACAAGAGTTGGCTCAAAGAAGCTGTTTCAACCTGCCATCCTATTCGTGTATAAGGGAAGGGCCAGATCATGCCCCTCGATTCAAATCTACTGTCAACTTCAATGGAGAGACTTTTGAAAGCCCTACTTTTTACTCCACTCTGAGGTTAGCAGAACATGCTGCAGCTGAGGTAGCTCTGAACACCCTAGCAAGCAGAGGCCCTTCTAAAGCATTAATTGCTGGAGTTCTGGTAAGCACTTGTCTATATATCTATGTTCTTTTATTGGTTTCAAAAATAGTCTTAGTTCAGTTAGAAATTACAGTGCTTAGTTATCTCTCTTTCTCACCAGCCTCAAACCAACATCCAAGGGCTTTAGATCACAACACTATGCCCAAAAGTTACAGTAGTCTCCAGCATTTTCTGGATTCTGATCAATGTGGCTTTTGTGCTCTATAACTTTGCATTTTTAGATACATTATAGCAGTGTAGATGTTGTCAACTGGAATATGTCATGAATTGATTTATCTGCATTGTTTATCTATGCTAACATTGTAAGCTTGGGCCCACCACCGACAAGCTACCACTTAGAGAGTCATGGGTCTATTTGAATTGAACTTTCACTAAATTGTCATGCTATTCCCATTTTAAAATTAACTGTCTTATTCGAAACATCAATTACTCTATAATAACCACATCTGGAGAATTTCTGGGACAATAATACTTGTAATTCATCACAGAACTGAAATAGAACACTGTAGGTTTTTTTTTTTTTTTGAAAAATGACTATCCTGGGATTGAAATGATAAATTTTCTTCTCTTGACAATTTTGCACCCTTCATTCTTTTCTCCCAGGAACAACCTACTCAAGAACATAATATCCAGTACAATTGTAAATATTATTTATGGTGAAGAGAAGGTTAAGGTTGATATACAGCAAGAATGAAAGAAATAAACAAAATACAGGACAAGCTATGCGTGGCTTAAAGAAAATGTTTTTGGATCTTTGTTTGTTTAAATTGACTTATAGCCTTCTTCATATTTGCATCTTCATAGCACATCATTCTCTAATATGCTCTTTTGTTAGTTTTCTGTAACTTATCCATTGTTTACCTCAAAAGTTCAACATTTTACAGTCCAGACAATATGTTTTTATGCTTTCCTCTGCTCAGGATGAAACAGGAGTCTACAAGAACTTGCTCCAGGAGACTGCTCACAGAGCTGGGTTAAAGCTTCCTGTGTACACCACAATTCGATCAGGACCTGGCCATGTTCCTGTGTTCTCGTGCACTGTTGAGCTTGCAGGAATGAGCTTTACTGGAGAATCAGCAAGAACAAAGAAACAAGCGCAGAAGAATGCAGCCATGGCTGCTTGGTCTGCTCTGAAAAGATGTACGCGTTTCATCTTTCTATACAATTCCTGTTCAGATTGCTCGGGCTTGGTTAGAATCTAAACAAGTAGTACTTTATCTGCCTTTTTCAGTTTGTAAAAGGTAGTTTGCTCCCTAGAATAAGCAAGTTGGGAACTGGGAATTAGTGCTTCTGTTTCATCTTTCTCCTCCATTTTGCTTCGAAACTAGAAAGCTGTAGGCATAGATACATGCGATCTAAGTCTTAGACTGTCTTGCCTAAAAAGGGAAAGTTCATGAGATACATACATGAACATCACCAATTGCTTGATTTGTGGTCCCATGTGGGGTCCATTAAAACTCGCAAACTGTTCATGTACTTAGAAATTTGTGAAAAAAATGCTTTCATCTTGCAAAGAACTCCCACATTTTTGGTTCAGAATTGTATGACTTTATTATTATATAATCTTTGCGGAAACTTCCACATGTTTTCCTTAGTTTAGAGCTATCAAGTACATGAATTTCATTTTGACATCTACAGTTTTACCACTTGTTATTCGTTGAATTATTGGCTCTATGACTTTGATAAGAGCTTTACCAGTATTTTAATACGATGACCATCCTGAATATTTGCATTTCTGTAGTGGTTCAGCACAGCACATCATCTTCCAATTCATCGACTTCTTCGCCAGTGGAGGCTAAAAGGATTAGTGAAGAACAAGAACAAGTTGTTATTGCTCGTGTTCTTGCATCTCTGCAACCAGCTGAGTTAAAGAACTCCAAGCAAAATGATTCCCAGCGAGGCCAGGAGAGATTCTTTCCCGTCTGCAATGACTTAACCCCTCCAATACCAACTTTATATCCGGTGCAGTGCCATAGCTGGGCTTACCCTAGCTTTTCCCCTGAAATGGCCATATACCAAATGTGGCAGCAAGAAGAATTGTTTCAGCTGCAAAACCGTTTATTGGCACTTCAAATTCCATCAGTTTCTCCTGGCCCTCAAATTCTTCCATATATGCAGTCCATACTCCC
Source organism: Populus euphratica (assembly GCF_000495115.2). Classification (NCBI taxonomy): domain Eukaryota; kingdom Viridiplantae; phylum Streptophyta; class Magnoliopsida; order Malpighiales; family Salicaceae; genus Populus; species Populus euphratica. The sequence continues at coordinate 38,912 of NW_011501258.1, read as the reverse complement.
CTCTGATTCAGTTCTATTTGGTCCTCTGAGAGAGCAAGAACCTGTACCTGTAGGACCCAGAATTACAGTCGCCACTTCAAGACCATTGTACTTGGCTGATCATGTTGTCCCTGATCCAATCAAGGGAGAGTCCACGGTTACCATTAGTGAGATACACGAGGAGAAACCAGAAGAATCACTCCAGTGCTCTACATCAGTTATTCCAGATCCCCCTGTTAGTGGCAACTTCAATGCTGAACCAAGATCCAAGGACCCAGTTGATATGGATGACAAACAGATGAAGGTTGAGCTGGAAAGAAAAGTTGAAAATGTTCAACCAGGAGATAACCAAACTAGAAAATTTGAATGGGCTTCCAGCAGCAAAACAGATTCTGGATATAGACCTTCGGACTTCCAAGCACAAAACAAGCACAGTTTTCAGTCTTCCCAGGCTACTCTGCAGTATCCTCCAAGAGCAAGCACGTTCAGGAGTTGTAGACCAGCTCCATCTGCAGCACCTCCTGTAATGATCAGATCTGTGAGGCCTTTACCTTCATCCACTGCACCTTCTGCACTTAACAACAATATGGGACCTCCTTCAGTGCCCAAACTGCAAGATTTGGCAGCACAAAATCCTGCTCCACCAAGAATGCGAACTGGAGGATCTCATTCATATCTGGCCAGGCCCTTGCCTCAAAGAATGAACCTTGGTGGTGTGCACCCGCGTTTCATGGCACCGGCTGTTCGAATAAGATCAGTTGTTCCTGTCTGTTCAGCTCCTCCAGCAAGGAGAGTGCCAACTTCAGGTCAAGTGGTACCTGATAGAGAGAGCAAAGCTACAGCAGTACCAGAAGACGTGAAAACAGCAAGTTCAGAGCTTGGTAAGCTTCAAATATGAGCGGGTTATAGATACCAAATAGCTCATCATTTTGCTTTTAGATTTTACTAGCTGCATGGCCCACTCGTTGCTGCGGGATAGCTGGAGAAAAACAACAGGAGGGATATTAATGGCGTCTGATGAAGCTCTTTAGACGGTTTTCTGTTTTCATCACTAAGGTGGCCAAGATCCATAGGAGCACCTGTATTTTATCTATTTATTGACTCTGTTAGAAAGCAATGTTTGTAAATTGCTATTTTGTCAGGATTTTTTTTCGAAGCCTCTATATAAGAAATGAAGATGTTTTATGAAACAGATGCTTAGATCTTTTACGGGGAGTGTGATGGTGCCTGCAATGTCAATGTTTGACCCCTTTTTTCTATTGAGCAAAAACGAAGCCATTGAGTGTGGAAAATGAACCACCTACAAATCAATTTAATCTCCTGAAATCGTTGATTCAATGTGCATAGACCCCATTTCCTCGGTCTAAGAAACAGAGAGAATGAGTTGTTATAGGGTTAAAAAACCTCAGCTCCTTGAGAAAAAAACATAAAAAAAGCCAACTGGTTGCCCGAGGCCGCCTAGCCTCATCAACCTGCAGAAGACGTCAAAAGAAAGGTTAGAACATCATGCACTCAGCAGGAACCAGAGAGAGGCAACGGTGGTGAGCATTGCAGCATGACAAGTCAGATAACTATCATGGAGTTCACCTAATCCATTCTGTCACGTTGAATTTGTATTTAAAAGAACACTGTGAGAGAAAAATTCAGAACTTAATTTATCATTCCTAAATTATATTTGTAAAGATTCATAAATAGAAAAATTTGTTGTTCTTATAAGTATTCGATAAAACCTGATTGGGATATTTTTTATCCTGATGAATATGAATATTTTATAAAACCTAATCTAAATGGAACATTCTCGCAATTGAGTACGGAGATGAAATAAATCCTCCTCCTAATTGGGAAATAGAACCCAATTGTCTCCTTTTCTATTTAGAAAAATTATATTCGATTAAATACAATTAAAAAAATGTTCAATTAAATAAATTAATAAATCAGGGGTCTTTTTCGACAAAATGATGGACAAAGTTTAATCGAAAAACCCTAGTGAACAAAAATAAATAAATGCAAACACCACCTTAACCCTTGACATGACACGTGAGCCAAAAAACCCCAACTTACCCAAAAACTCCCAACTAGGTTTTTATAATCCCTAATATACCCCCGTTTATCACAGATGTCCACCAGCCACAGCGAGTACTAAAAACTCCCTAGCCTCCCTTTTAAACAGGGAGTCTCGACTCTCAGCCTCACTGTGAACCGCTAGTACTCCAATGTATAAAAGCCCCTTAAACCCTAAAAGCACCCTTCCTTCTTTCCCCTGGAGAACGCAGTTGTTGTAAAGAGAGGTATGCAATTTTCCTCTTCAAAGTTCTACTTTTTCCCCACTTCTCTTCTTTTATGATGAAAGACTCCTATATGTGTATATCTCTGGATTTTCTCGTTGTTTTCTTCTCCCTTTAAATGACATCTGCTATTTTGGGTGTGGTAGAAAGGTCTGATACCAAAGCGCGTGTCTTTTGTTTCTTCTTTTTCAAGTGATTGGTGTTAAAAAGGTTGTTTTTTTATATGGGCTTTGCTTTTAACTTCGTGAAGTTGGTTCTCTTTGTTCCCTAATGAGTTACTCTCTGTGTCTGTGTCTGTGTTTTTTTTAGTTTGTTGTTAGTTTGTGAATCATTGAATGCTTGTTTTGATAAGTGAAAATTAGTAAAGTGTGGATTTTTTGGGAGTTTTAGTTGGTTGGAATGAGGTGGGATGGTTAAGTTAGTAGCTTAAAGTAATGGGATGGTGTTGATTTTGCAGGGTTTTCAGAGTTATTGAAAGATGCTTTTGCTATTCGAGACGCCAGGGGGCTTTGCCCTTTTTAAAGTCTTGGATGAAGGAAAGCTATCTAAAGTTGAGGTAATCATTTTTTGTAACTCTGTTTCTGTCTGTTGTTTGGTTTTTGAGAAAAGTGAGGATAATAGAGTCATGTTCATCATTATTGTTTATGTGTTATTCGTTTTGGAGTGGTGAATGTATGAATCTCTGTTATACATACTGAGGTCAATTCAAGTTTTTCTTTTCTTGTCTGTCAAGTAACTGAAGGCTAGAGCAATTATGGTTCAGTGTAGGGTTTTCTCTAGTTTATTTTTCTGCACAAATAGTGCAATATTACTTCTTCTTTTTTGTGCCAAAGTTAATTGTGCATTTATGTCTCTTGCTACAGGATTTGGGGAAGGAGTTTTCAAGCCCAGACTCGGCAAGAAAGGTACTTAATCTCATGTAGTTTAGAAAGTGGATAGCCAGCCCAGGATTCATTTTATATTTTTGCTGAAAATTTTATTTTCTATACATCTAATGTGCATCAGTTAAAAAATTTATTGTTTGTATTGCTATTTGAGTATTCTGAATTCTACATTACCTCTTTGGTTCATTAAAAATATGTTTGATTACAGAACCTGCTTCTTTGTTTTTTTAATTGACGCCCAACATCTTCAAATATACTTTTTTATTTTACATAGCATATAATATCTACAAGCTCTAAGGGTACCTGGTTTCTCTTTTTAAATTGGTTGCCATGCCTGCTATAGGAAATTTTTCCTTCTGTAATGTGCTTGTTTTGAGCTTTATCGGGCTCAAATTTAACTGTTATTTGGTACAAACACCAGGTGGTGAAGTTGAAAGCCTTTTCAAAGTTTGAGAACACAGCTGAGGCTTTGGAAGCTGCTACCAAAATAATTGAAAGCTCAACCAGCAAAGGTCTGCGGAAATTCTTGCGTGCTAACTGTGATGGTGAAACATTAGGTGTAGCTGATTCAAAGCTTGGAAATGCAATAAAGGATAAACTGGTCTGCCCATATTTCTAATTTTTAACAGTCATCTTCAATTTTTAGTCTCACTAAAGGATAAACTGGTCTGCCCATATTTCTAGAGATTTATTTTTCAGTCATCTTCAATTTTTAGTCTCACCTTGTCTAAGTCAGCAATTGTCACATTGCAGAAAATAGAATGTGTTCACAACAATGCTGTGATGGAATTGATGAGGGGTGTTAGGAGTCAGTTGACAGAACTCATATCTGGTTTAGCTACTCAAGATTTGGCACCAATGAGCTTGGGTTTGTCTCACAGTCTATCCAGATACAAACTGAAGTTCAGCCCTGATAAGGTATTTACTGTACATTGACGTGTCTTATTTTCTGTGGTTCAATCATCACTGTATCTATAATCATGTTCCATGATTGCTTGTTGATATGTATGTGTAAATGTAAGCTAACATGTTTATGGCATGTATCCTTGTGCTTTTCAATCAATGTCATTTGTGCCCTTGTCTTCATTGGTCATTGTTCAAAGAATATTTTTCTTTGGTTGCTTTCCAAGACAGACCATTAGATTGGCAGAAGTTTGTGCTGCACTATAATTATCTAGCTTGTATTTTTGCTGAGCTATATGTATCTGGAATTTGAGTTTTGCCATTTCGTTTATAGGGCATCTGTATTTCTTTGGGATGCTGTAATCATAATGCTCACTGCTCTGTTTTAGGTTGACACAATGATCATTCAAGCCATTGGTTTACTTGACGATCTTGATAAGGAGCTGAACACGTATGCAATGAGGGTTCGAGAATGGTATGGTTGGCATTTTCCTGAGCTTGCCAAGATCATACAGGACAACATCCTTTATGCCAAAGCAGTGAAACTAATGGGTTGCCGTGATAATGCTGCAAAGCTTGATTTCTCTGAGGTAGAATCCAGTCTCTTGTTTATTGCAATAAACTGTGTTTCCTCCTCCCTCCCTCCCTCTGTGTGTGTGTGTGTGGTTAATGGGGTTATCATGAAATCAGTGATGCCACCCGCTTACATTATATTCTCTAAGGCTACCATGTCTTGATCCATGTTGATACTGCTACTGGCTCTGTCTTTACCTAATTCTTGACCCTGAATTTGTTATCAAATATCCTTTAGTGAGCAATCCTCTCTAAGATGAATGTTCAATATCCCTCCTTACTGTCAAACAGCATGTTGGATCACAAGGCCACTCTCGATTATATTATTTTCCTATTGTAGGATAAGATGGTCTCTTGAATGTTTCATTAATCTCTTTCTTAAAATTTCACAGATACTGCCCGAAGAAGTTGAAGCAGAACTGAAGGAGGCAGCTATGATATCAATGGGAAGTGATGTTAGTGATGTTGACTTGATGAATATCAAAGAACTATGTGACCAGGTTTTATCTTTAGCTGAATATAGAGCTCAACTGTATGATTATTTAAAGAGCAGGATGAATACCATTGCACCAAACTTGACTGCTCTTGTTGGGGAACTCGTTGGAGCTCGGCTTATTGCCCATGGGGGTAGCTTGTTAAATCTTGCAAAGCAGCCTGGAAGCACAGTTCAGATTCTTGGGGCAGAAAAGGCTCTCTTCAGAGCTCTGAAAACAAAGCATGCTACTCCAAAATATGGGCTTCTTTACCATGCATCCTTGGTTGGTCAGGCTCCCCCTAAGATGAAGGGTAAAATTTCCAGGTCACTAGCTGCAAAATCTGCACTTGCAATCCGGTATGATGCTCTTGGAGATGCCCAAGATGACTCTATGGGTCTGGAGAACAGGCTAAAGGTATGTTATGGAAGTTTTCATGTTAGAGACAATGATAACCTGTTCCTTATGTCAACTTTTATTGCCGGGGGATTTCTTAGACACTGTAATTTGTAGCTTGAAGCACGATTAAGGAATCTCGAAGGAAAAGAATTGGGTCGCTTTGCTGGGTCAGCTAAGGGCAAACCAAAGATAGAAGCTTATGACAAGGATAGGAAGAAGGGAGCTGGAGGATTGATAACTCCTGCCAAGGTCCACCTCTTGTTTTGAGTATGATTGTTAGTTTTTCTTTCTTCTTGTAATTAACCCTTTAATGCCCTTTTCTTTGTGCAGACATATAATCCTTCTGCAGATGCTGTTCTTGGCCAAACACCAGATTCAACTGCTAGGAAGTTCGAAGTAGAACCAGCAAAGGAGGCTCCAGCTAGTGGAGAAGAGAAAAAAGAGAAGAAAAAGAAGAAGAGAGCTGAAGAAGAAACAACTGTGCTAGGTGACAGAAATGGAACTGCCGAACAGGATGGCGAAGGGGAAGCTAAGAAAGAAAAGAAGAAAAAGAAGAAACATCAAGCTGAGAATGATGGTGTTCAAAACGAAGCTGAAAATGTTGAGGAGGGAGGCAAGAAGAAAAAGAAGCGGAAGCATTCCGAAGCAGAACAGGATGAGGAATCTGAAATGCCAAGCAAGAAGAAAGAGAAAAGGAAGAAGAAGAAGAGTGGGGATTGAGAAAATCCAGAAAGTTAAGGATAACTCCGCAATTTTGGAGAAAGACGAGTGAGGGTTGAGAGAACTCAGAAAATTGAGGAAACGTGGTGCTCCGCAATTTTGGAGGAGAAATTAGGGTGCAGCTCCTTATTTCTATGTGTAAAATTATCTTTTTTCCTGTCTAATTGTTTTTCATTTTGTTTTTGACTTGTTTCCAATGTATTTTTCTAATTCTCATGGACATGATAGTGAGCATTTGCCAGAATCAGACACTTCATGCAAAATTATATTTGGAAAACTATGGATTGCGTCTCTCGCTGGTTGCGATTAGGATAAATGAAAAGACTGAAAATACTGCAAACAGGCATCTATTCTTATTAAGGGCTCTTGTGACAAGAAAGCATTGCCCTGCCATTTTTTTTTTAATTAACTGGTTGATTTATGTATATTTTAATTAATTTTATGGATATCTTGATTAATTTTATAATTTTTAAAGTTATTTTATAGATTTGAAAATTAATATATAATTTTTTTTAATAATTTTAAAATTTATGAGACTTAACTGATAATTTTTAAAAAGTAAATATAAAAGCTGACTGTCATGATTACTGCTGTTAAATTTTCATATCTGGTCAGGGTACTTCTTATCCGGCAGATACTCCGGGAGAAGGGAAGAAAAAGCAATAGATGGCCGAAAAAAGAACAGGCAAATCTCTCGACAAGGGATGAAGAAAATCGAAGCTGGACTCATAATTGATAGGGTCGCAAAGGAAGCCTACACATTTGACAAGGGCTGAGGTCCCACTGGATATTTGTTTATCGAGTATATTATGGATGAACTAAGCCTGTCCGTGGATGAATAATTTAAACATTTGTGGAATGAATATATATATAAGTTAGGTTGGCTGTGGAATTCATTGCAAGACTTGGTTGGCTACAATCATTTTTTATACTTCAATCATGGTTTTGGATCCTTTCTAGGTCGATCCAAAAAAAATCTTTTCCAAGTCTAAGCATGGTGCCTGATGCTCTCCTGAATCCTTGTAGCTTCTAGGAAAATTAGGTTTCTTCAGAAGAAAAGCACCCTTACAATTCTTATTCATAAATGGAACATTGATTTCAAAGGGAAGTAATGAGCTGGAAAGGAGAGTGACACTAGAAATGTCTTTGAAAATGTTTTGGGAACTCAACCCTTTTTTCCCACTAGTCTAAGAAGAATCAGAAGGAGAATATCCCAGGAAAAAAAAAAAAATTCCTTTCAAACACTTAGCCAACACTCTAGCTATTTTAATGGAGAAGGAGAATATCCCAGGAAAAAAAAAAATCCTTTCAAACACTTAGCCAACTCTCTAGCTATTTTAATGTTTAATAAAATATATGAGAAATTCCTTTTTATTTATCTTTGTTATTTTTTTAAAAAGCATAGTTTACAGTCAACTAAAATTTTAAATTAGATGAAATAATTAAATTATCCTCGTATATAATACCCATTTGCAAAACTAAATAACTTTAGAAATATGTTATTGCAGTCCACCCAACTACATATATTTAAATTATGCTTTTAATATGGTGGTGCGTTATAATACTAAATATAATCTTATTCTCTGTGTTTTTTTTTATTTAAAGTAAAATTCAGAAGTCACAATATTTTTTTAGTAGTAACATGGCATTTATCCCTGCAAAAGAACAAATTTCTAAACAAATTCACCAATCTAAAACAAATTAAAAAAAATCCCTAAGAAATTAAAAAAGAAAAGAAAGATGTAAAAGCAAATCATGCCCCCAAGGAATGGAAAAAAAAAAAGGAAAAAAATATAATATGAGGGAGAGGGAGATTGTTGTGGATTTGACTTGGAACAAAACAGGAAATGATCAGCTGCTGTTTTGTTTGGTTTGATTGGTTCTCTTTATTTTTCTCTTCTATTCTTGTCTGAAACAAAGACCCCAACCAAAAAGAAAACAAAGCAAGAAAGACCCCAAAAGCGACCAGAAAACCATTCCTTGCCACCACTTCCACCACCACCAACAAAAACAAAACTTTTTTCAGTATTGTACTCCTTGTATTCTCTCTGTCCCTTCTCTCTTTTCACTCAGATTCAATCAAAGTAAGTATCTTTCTCAATTGACATCACTTTCTTCAACCATCCACTTCCCTTTCAGATCAGTTTTTCACTTCTGTTTTGTCTTCAAAGCTAAATATCCTGTCTTTCTCAATCCACTGCTCTCTTTTTCTTTCCTTTTCTCCACTTGGGCTCAGATCATTTTTGACTTGGCTTTCTAGTTAATGAATCTTCAAAGGGCCTAAATTTTGTAGATTAGGTTTCCTCTGACTTGTTTTTATTTATATACCTGCTCTAGGGTGCTAATGGTGAGCTCGTTTGAACTGTAAAGTTTCTATCTCCCGATCTTTTTTTTTTCTTCCTGTTTTTGACTTTTAGTTCTGATGTGTTGTCAATCTTGAGAATTAGGAATCCGGGTTGAGGATTTTCTTGATTTTGGAATGGGAGTTTGGTCAGTTTAGCTAGTTTGACCTGTGAATTTTAAACTCTCTTGGATCATGTGGTAGATAGGAATTAGTGCAAATTTGTTATTTTCTTGGATTGTTTTAATGCTTAGTGGTTAATTTATTGATTTGCAGTGGTTGTTTGCTGATTCTTGGGAAATCCAGATAGACCATGTTGAGAAATGAGATGTAGTTTTAAGACATGGGGTGTGTTCTTGGGAGAGAGGTATCTTCGGGCATAGTTTCAGAGTCTAAAGAGGTTAAGAACTCAAGATTTGAATCCAATAGGAAAGTAGAAGATGTTTCAGTGACAAAGACCGATACTACTAGCAGTGTTGTTGAGATTCGAAATGAGGAAACTCAGGAGGAGAAAGTTGATGGGGATAAAAAACCTAGGGGAGAGAGGAGGAGGTCAAGGCCAAACTATAAGCCGAGTAACGTGCCTGGACAATCGCGTGGTGAGCAGGTTGCAGCTGGCTGGCCACCCTGGCTGTCGGCAGTCTGTGGAGAGGCACTAAATGGATGGATTCCACGGAGGGCAGACACATTTGAGAAGATTGACAAGGTGAGGTATTATTTCAGAATTCAAGATTCAGTGGTTGTGTTGTTTCTGAAACTAACTGTGAAATAGTGGTTAGTTGGGTAGAGAATTCCTATCTTGAATGCCTGCCACAGATGATGTAGCTGTTATCTCATTATAAGTAATATCATAATAATTGTAAGTTTTGTTCAAATTCAAACGAAAAAAAAAGAAAGTGGTTAGAGGCATTTGAGATAGGGGGTTCGCCCAATATAACATGGTCATTTTTTTTCTCCAATTTGTTAATGTTTACCCAAGTTAATTTTCTTGTTCAAATTGTTGCTTCCATCCTTGATTGTAGATTGGATCAGGTACATACAGTAATGTGTACAAAGCTAGAGATCTGTTGACAGGGAAAGTTGTTGCCCTTAAAAAGGTTCGTTTTGATAATTTGGAACCAGAGAGTGTGAAGTTTATGGCTAGAGAGATCCTCATTTTGCGAAGATTGGATCATCCTAATGTTGTAAAGTTGGAAGGGTTAGTTACTTCCAGGATGTCATGTAGTTTGTACCTGGTATTTGAGTACATGGAGCACGATTTAGCTGGACTTGCTGCCAGCCCTGCAGTAAAATTTACAGAGGCTCAGGTTAGCCCATTTCTGTCTTGAATCAATAGTAGAGTGGATATCCTCAGAGCTATTATTGAGGTTGGTTTTTTATTAAACATTTGCCAATGTTTGCACCCCAGGTTAAATGTTACATGCACCAACTATTATCTGGACTTGAGCATTGTCACAAACGCGGTGTGCTTCATCGTGACATTAAAGGATCGAATCTTTTGATTGACAATGAAGGAATACTAAGGATTGCTGATTTTGGATTGGCGTCTTTCTTTGATCCTAATCACAAGCATCCAATGACAAGCCGGGTTGTTACTCTGTGGTATCGGCCTCCTGAGCTTCTTCTTGGAGCTACTGACTATGGTGTTAGCATTGACCTGTGGAGTGCAGGCTGTATATTGGCTGAGTTACTGGCCGGGAAGCCCATTATGCCTGGTCGTACAGAGGTAACTATTATCTTGTTGCAGTTGAAATTTTATTTGTCCAGCCTTTTGATACATGTACTGAAGATGATTTTCCTTGAGTCAATTTAGTTCCCAAAACTTGATGCTAAACTGCACCTATGTAATGGTGTAGGACATGCATGGATACAATTGCTACGGCTTACATTAAAGCTTAAGATCTTTTGGCTTTGGCAGTGAAAGGTTAACATAAACGAGCTATTGATTAATACATGTATACGATTTTGAAGATTATGGAACACAGAATCAGTGACAAAAATTAGCAAAGAATGTGAATATGAGTTTGTTAAATGAATAGTTGATTTTTTTGATTTTTTACACCTTGGCAGTGGTTGCGATTTTCTGCTTGGGTCTTAACTAGTTTTCCATGAGAATGGTGCATCTTGGTATATTGTGCTTTTGTTTGTGTGCGCGCAAAATTGCAAATTATTCAAATGCAATATTACACTTGAATGAATGTGTTGCTCTCAATTCTGAACACAAGTGTTTCTTTGATGATCCAGGTAGAGCAACTACATAAGATATATAAGCTATGTGGTTCGCCATCAGATGAATACTGGAAAAAATCAAGGTTGCCAAATGCAACTTTGTTTAAGCCTCGAGAGCCTTACAAAAGATGCATAAGAGAGACATTTAAAGATTTTCCACCATCATCACTTCCCCTCATCGAAACTCTTCTTGCAATTGATCCAGTGGAACGTCAGACAGCCACAGCTGCCCTAAAGAGTGAAGTAAGTTATGACATTTTCAATAGTTTTGTTGTCTTTTGGAGTCTTCAACTTTTTCCGCATCTCCATGCTTGTGTTATGGTAAGCCTTTTCTTTCTGTCAACTCCTGCCAAATCAGTGTCTTGTTCGAGGGGTCCAAAACAATGATAGTTGTTTGCTCTGCTCTGCTCCCTGAACTCTGGATGAAATTAAAATCAACATGAAAGTAGATCATGGATTCCCATATGATCTTAAATTTTCTTGTTGCTGATGAAAACCCTGGATTACCATTGTGTTTATATAACCTCAAATATACTGGAATTTGAAGGGGGGGAAATCAAGTACTAGTCTGGTTGGTTTGCTTGCTGTATGTACTTTAAATAATCATGCTACTGAATTTTATAGTGATCCAGTAATTAGCTAACCTTAATGGCTCAGAGACTGTATAAAATTCTTAAGTGGATTTCTCTTAACTTGAGCACAATCATTTCTTGTAAATCAGAAATAGATTGTCATATGCCCTCAAAATTAAAGGAGGAAAGGAAACCTGAATGGAGAGTTTTTTTTTTTTTTTACCAAAAAACAGTTCACAGTAGTTAAGTTAAAATAAAATAAAATTGAAGTTTGGGAACTCATTTCAGTTTGACTCAAAGTTCAAGGTGGAATAGGTTAATTTAACCAATATTTCATTCTAGTTATGAAGGTGTAGTGTTTTGCTCTCTGCTTTACACTTGATGATAAAAATTGAATAAGCAGATTTTGATCATTAGGAACAATAATAAAATTAATCAGCAGGTTACGACCATTAGGTAACCAATTACACCACATGCTTTTTTTTTCCCTGGAAAACCAAGTTGATTCAGTGATGGCTTCTGCCTCAATGGATCTAAACCTGATCTTGGCATTTGCTAGCATCACTGACTTTGAAATTTTATGGTTAGTCTGACATTAAAGCATTGGTTATATCCCTCAAAAATTTAATACTCTATTTTATTTCTTTTGGAATTAAAAACTGGTTTAACTTATAAAAACAGAGGCGTTCCTCGTAATGATATCAAATTATGTGAAATATTTTTGTATATCATGCTTAATCATTCCATTCATTAACTTTTATTATGCAGTTCTTCACAACAGAACCTTATGCTTGTGAACCTTCTAGTCTCCCAAAATATCCCCCAAGTAAGGAGATGGATGCTAAACGACGAGATGATGAAGCTCGAAGGTGCCCCATTAGATATACTTTTGTTATTGCTTTTGTGCAAAATCTTGGTAAAAATTAACCTGTTGCTCTCTCTCACTCTCTCTCCCTCCTTCCCAGCATGCACAGCCTTGTTTATAAGTAGATGGGTGGGTGGATAAGATGTGCATGTGCACACAAACATAACCCTTGAATGTTAATATTTTATCTAAACCATCTATGATCTGCTTATATGATTGTGTTTTGCTCCTAGTATTTGGTAAAATGATTTCTGCAGACAGTACAAAGCTAAAACATCATTATGATTCAAGGCAAGTTTTTCTTCGACAGGATTGAGAGACACTGTATATGGAATGGAGTAAAACATCTACAAAACTATCCAGTCAGAATAAACTAGAGTTAGCACGAAGGAATAAAAGAAAGCAAATAAACTCTATAAAGTCTGCTTTGATTGTTGTCATTGTGTTCTTTTTGTGCTTTCTTATATATCCCAAGGAAGTTGCCTGGAACAAATTTTAATATGATCATTATGCAACCATTCTACTTTTCCCTCATCTGTTTTGTTTTACATCACAGATGTTCTTTAAACATGTCCTTTTCTCTTTCATATATGGTGTACCGAGTGTCTGTTATCTCTTCCTCTCTCTAGAGAAAGTCATTTTTGTTTGATTGTGTAGACTAAGAGCTGCCAGCAAAGCCCAAGGTGATGCTGCAAAGAAAACGCGTACACGTGAACGTCATGCTAGGGCAATGCCAGCTCCCGATGCCAATGCAGAGCTCCAGTCCAATATTGATGTATGTCTGATAATTTACCCGCATGAACTATTGTTGTTGTTTAGTTTTCAGTGCTTTCATTTACAAATCCTTAGACATGCATGCCATAGGATTACAGTTTCTATGCGAAGAACTAACCAAATAAATGGATATAGCATGTGGAGAATGTGTGGAAAGAATGTGACTTTTCCACCCTTTTCATAGCAGTAGATTTGACTAAAAAAAATTCCCATTCGCCAATGCCACTTGTGACTTGTGAGTTTTATTCATTTTATCCAGACCTGTTGTTTAATTTTCAAGAGCTTCATTTTGTTCCTTTTGTTGCTACTTTCAATGTGTTTGAGATTGCCTGGCAAGGGAGCGTCCTCCTTTTGTGCCACTTTTAACACTCTGTTTGGATGGATTGGGTAAAATCCTTTCTAATTGGAAGGATTGAAAAATGTGATGATAGAAGGAAGAGATGGATCCCTCCATTCATTTTTGGAGTACACATCCATCTTGCCAAACAAGGTATAAACACCTTTTGTCTCCCTCCGCCCTTCTTTCCACCATAACAAAGAGTAGGGGAGTTTCTAATACTAAGTATATGAGAAATCTATGTTTTCATAATCATCACAATAACCCGAGAGAATTTTCAGTGAGCCGATGACTTAATTTGCCTTTTATTTCTTTTAATTGTTAATCATGCTGTTTCTTTCTACAACAGAGAAGGCGCCTAATTAACCATGCAAATGCAAAAAGCAAGAGTGAAAAGTTTCCCCCACCACATCAGGATGGAGCTCTTGGCTATACTTTAGGATCTTCTCACCACATTGATCCTGCGCTTGTTCCTCCTGATGTGCCATTTAGTACTACCTCATTCACGTACTCAAAGGACCCAATACAAACTTGGTCTGGCCCGTTGGTTGACCCTGCTGGTGTCGGTGCTCCAAGGCGAAAGAAGAAGAATACTGGTGATGCACTAGGATCGTCAAATCTGCCAACTGGAAAAGATAAGAGCAGAGATACTCGGTTAAAAGGAAAAAAGAGCATGGCTTAAAACCTTGTTGCATGCATGGGATGCCAGATTTGTTGACTGGTGATTTCCCATACAAGAGTCACACTGCAATCTGTGTACTAAAACAACTAGATTCTTCACACACACAAGAACATATTTACTTGGTTAAAAATGTTTCGAGAGCTGAAATCAGATTTTCTGTTCTCTTTTTCCCATTTTAGATTTCTTCATTCCATAGAAGAAATGTTTCTGCTCTCCTTGGGGATGGTGAGAAACTTCCATCGATGTGTACATGTTTATTATTCTTCCTTTCCTTCAGAATTTTCTTGTTGAAAACTAAGTTATGTTCAGATTAGTAAAAGATGCCAATAATTCTTCAAGAGTTCCAGGAAGCCTGAGTTCTTTATTCCTTTGTATCAGTCACATGTCTAGATTTCCTTTCTGAAATCAAGGAGAGTGACTAGCGCGAAGTTTGTAAACTGCTGTAATAATAAAAGCACTGGACATGATCAATGGTCAAACATATTCATCATAGCAATTTCTCCCGAATGATTCCGGCCCACACAGACTCTTACAGCATAGCTTGGTTAATATTTTGGTGACAGTATCTTCTTCCTTCTCTCTCTTCTTTTATGGCGTGAAGGTGTCAGGTTGCTGTGGCATTCTGATTGCTGATGAAAACCATTTCCAAGGCCCGGATCAAATGATGTCATTTTATATTTATTTTTTTTTTAAAAAAAGTTAAATGTTAACCATTTCCAAGGCCCGGATCAAATGGTCATTTTATATTTATTTTTTAAAAAAGTTAAATGTTATTTTTAAAAAATAATAATTAAAACGTCAAACCGAATATAGGGTTGATTCGGTATTCCTCTAGTTTAACCAAGTTAATTTTCACTTATTTTCTTAAAACCTGGTTTATATTAAATTAACTCCTCAAGTTAGTTCTAGTAGGCAGTCCATGCACCCAGATATCTACCAAGCTAAACTTCAACCTCATACAGTGGATGGTGCTTGCTGACAGTTCCATTACATTAATGTAATGACTTGGTAGGTCTTGACACGGTCACAGTGGAAAGTATACGTTGAAGAATGTCAATAGCGTAGTTTGCCAAGTAGCAGCGCATTGGAGTTTCTTGTAAACTCTTGTCTGTGCGTAATCTTCAGCTGTTGTGGCAGTGGTGGTGATAGTGGAGTGGTATATCACAGCTAAATTTTGTTAGAAAGCTAGGAAGCAATGGGACAGGAGGACCTGGTCCACCGGGATGGAGTCCGGCATCAGCAGGTCTATTTGGGCCACCAGGATGGGTTTCGGCACCACCAGGTTTTTTCGGTGGCTTTTGTGACATCATAACTTCTTCGTATGTTGCAAAACACTTTTCTCCAGGAAATGCCAGACTGCTTTAAGCCCCCGGAATCATAGTTTTTAAACCAAAGCCATGGAAAATATAATCAGGAGAGTTTATCAGGATTAATTTAGATTAATTTAATTCTTTTCATTTTATAAAGAAATAAAAGTACATCATTTAAAAAAAAAAAAAATTATGAGTATTGACTAAGTTTTTTCATGCTGACTCATTGCACGTCAATTCAGGTTTTTTAGGGTTAACTATTCCTTTATTTTTATTGAAACTTGGCTTAGACTAAGCTTTAAATTGTACAGATCACGAATCAACCCCGGGTGGGGTTGGGTTTTAAAAAGTGCCTAAAATGCTGGTTTTAAGTCTCTCTGTTTTTTTACTTCTCTAATTAATTGTTATGTGTTTTGCAGCCTGAGCTTCTTGTGCTGTTGCTGGCTAGCACAAGACTGCTTTGGAGGTCCATTCGATCGGTCCACCTGGACCACCCGAACCATTTGGTCCATGACTGGCTGCACCAAATGTTTGGTCTCCCATCTCTGTTTGTAGGGCTTTCTATCCTAATATTGTTCGGCCCCTTTCATCGGGAATTCTTATAATTCAATCTTGCTTCCATCTTTCTGATATCCCCTTGCAATAATATATGTTTTTTTCTGGTTAAAAAAATAATTTAATTTAAAAATTTAAGTTGATAGATCATTCTTGTGCTGTTGCTGGCTAGCACAAGACTCCACCTGGACCACCCGAACCGTTTGGTCCATGACTAGCTGCACCAGATGTTTGGTCTACCATCTCTGTTTGTAGGGTTTTCTATCCTAATATTGTTCGGCCCCTTTCATAGGGAATTTTTATATTTCAATCTTGCTAGCATCTTTCTGATATCCCCTTGCAATAATATATGTTTTTTTCTGGTTAGAAAACCAATTTAATTTAAAAATTTAAGTTGATTGGCCAGATTTCAAAATATAATTTACATTATTTTTTAATAAATTTTTTCAAGTAAAAATTCTTTGAACTTGAAATTTATATATACCTATATTTTTAATTTTTATCAAATAAATAAAGTTGTTAAGATTTAATCTCCTAATTATTTAGTTATTAAAACTATAATATTATATTAAAAAATTAATTCAACCTCAAAATTTAAATTATTAAATAAAATTATAAAATATAATTTATATCATTAACAACCATTCTTAAAGTTATGAGATTGCTATATTGTCGAAAGCTTTAATGCTTAGTCGTTGGTGCACATATGGTAGCCATTGACTTTGCAAACCAACACTTCAAATGCTTCATCCTCTTCGAGAGACGGGAGACGAGAGATGCATGCCCGATGTTTCATTGATCAATCATCCACAGGGTGCTTCAATCTTACTGATCAGAGGAGTAATTGGGGAAAAAATCAAGAGAACAGAAAAAAAAAAACAAGTGACTATGAAATAAATTGTTCTTTAAGAAAATATGTTGTGTCGGCGAAAATGGGGAGGCGGATCCGTCACGTCAACATGCGTATGCTGGCGGTGTTTCAAGGTGGAGTGTAGCGGAGTAGATTGCTGTCAGAAGCAAAATTCTTAAACACTAACATCATTAGAAAGCCAAGTTTGGACACAGATCTCACACGAATGGATTGTGCGAGTTAATTATCTTTGAACTGCTTAGAATGTTGCCTTCTCGTCACCCAATTTCCAGCCATAATCTCTTACCACTCTTGATTTTAGACAAACCTACGTGGTAAGATGCTTGCTTATGAAATTAAGAGTAGCATACCTATCTATGAAGGGCATGTTAATTTGGCCTTCCAGTTGAACGTCATTTCGTCATTTAAAAAAAAAATTAATATATTTTTTAATTGTTTTGATGTTTTGAAATCGAGAATATACCTTAAAAAATAAAATATTATGATATATTTTTAAATAAAAAATACTTTAAAATATAATATCTACTATATTTTCAAACAAATATAAAATCAACACAGGTGAAGATATAGGCAGGTGGAAGCTGGCAAAATTCCTTGTTACCTTGAAGAATTAAAAAATTTTGGATCAAAATTAATAAAATTCAAGTTTTCCTTGAAAAAAATTTCTATTCTTGACCACCTCTAAAAAATAAAATTAAAAAATCTGCTGTGTCCCTGTAGACGGGCTTGCTAAACAGCTTGAAGTTTGATTTCCCTCCACATACTTTGTACAGTGGTCATTATTGCACGATATATTTTATAATGAGACATAAAATTTTATTTATCAAAGTGTTTTTTAACTAATTTTTGTAAAACAAGAAATTGTTTTTCAAAAAATAGCTCAAGAAATTAATACAATTATGTATCAATGTACTAAGCTTAGGAAAGCGACTAGTATAGGTCATCAACCTTGTGAATAGTGAAGTTGATGAAATTTGTGGAGCAAAAAAAATATCTCCTTCCATGTAACCATGTGTAGAGCGAAGTTGATGAGAAAGCATGCATGCATATGTTGACAATTTGGAGGTTTGACCGTTAGGTTTAAGTTGTCGGAAGGTGTTTAAAATTATTTTTTAAAATATTTTTTGTTTCAAAAAATATTAAAATAATAATTTTTTATTTTTTTTCAATTTATTTTTAATATTGTAAAAACACTAAAAATTAATTTTAACAAAAACGGGTTGCATCGCAACCCCAAACGAGAAATTAATATCTATTACAAAGAAGGTTATGGATGACTTTTTCTACTTACTAGTCCAAGGTTGTTCTTGAGATTTCAACACTCCTTATCTCTTAAGCTCTCTTTTCCTTTATCTAATGATGGTCTATATAAATAATGGGACACTACCATTGTTTCTCATCATATTACTAGCTTAACTGCATCTCGAGATACAGGTCCATAGGGCGACTTATTTAAAAGAGAGAAGATGCCACCACCAGGTTGGGGACCGCCGCCGGGAGGACCACCCGGAGGCCCGGGAATTTGTGGCTGCTTTGGCTTCTTATGTGATGGTATCTGCAGGGTTGTGAATTCATGGTGAGTTTTTCTTCTCTTTATTGTTGTTCTTGTTAATTGTAGGTTGCGATGCTTGATCCATGATTGATGATATATATTAGCCCATATTCGTGTTATAACTGACTTTCTTATGAGATATTGTCCTCCTTCGATCTCAAGAGGTATGGTACATGAACTTGTAAGTTTCTTGAATCTTTAATGTTCTAGCCATTATGGTATATCAAATATTATCGATGATCAATTAATTTTCTAAAGAACAAACAATTCACAGAGTATTTATATATGATTTAGGAATATTATGACAATGATAATCTTTTTCTGTAAAAACATGGAATGGAAATATAACACGAGCAGCTAATAAAAAATTGAAGTCCAAGAATTAGTTTGGACAAGCCAAACAAGTCTTTTAGTATAAAGGAGTATAATTCCTTATGCCAACATAACTTAGAATCTTGATTGTGTAAGTAGATCACCTTGTTGTAATCCCTCTGATATCATAATCATGTTCAAATGAGATCTAGAAATTGTTGTTCGGGGATTTTCTTTATTTTTATTTTATTTTTGGAATCCTTTCCTAGTTAGGACTCAAGATTATTGAAGAATTTATTTAAAGTTTTCTTTATGTTTAGAGTTATTAATGATAAACTTTAGTTTTCTATCTTTTTCTGCTATGTGCTGTGTAAAACTAGGCTTTGTTTGTTTTTTACCCGTTGTGAAGAGAAACTAGATTTAATTTATGACAAGGTTCCAAGCAGTGACATGGTTTTGCCTTTTCTGTTGTCAGTTGCTATGTTCTGTGCTGCTGCTGCATCTTTGAAAGGTGTTGTGGACCCATGTTTGGTGGACCGGGCGGTCCTGGCGGTCCAGGCGGTCCAGGTGGTCCAGGTCGTTTCTGATCACCGCATGTTGACTTGTTGATTGTTATGAACACAATCGTGGCCTAAATAGTGGGATAGAGATTGGCGACTTTCTTCGGTCGTTTCTGATCACCGCATGTTGACTTGCTGATTGTTATGAACACAATCGTGGCTTAAATAGTGGGATAGAGATTTGCGACTTTCTTCTTCGAGTACCTTGTATTGTTGTTCATTTCTACGGTTATGTGATAGCACAACCAGAGGTAGTTTTTAATCGTATTTTTACGTCTTGTAATAATATTACAATATGGGAGTGCTGCTTTTCTTTCCTCAACTCATGATCACGCATTTGTCGGTCTTGTTTAATTCGAGATTATTTCTTGCAATGTGACTGCCTCCCTTGAGAAGTGGATAGTGTGACCTAAGCATTGATGGTGATTAAGAAAACCTTGTTGCCAGAGCAGCAATGGATTCCAAGGGTTCTCCCTCACTTTCTCAATGGGAAGGCTGCAGGTTGAACCAAGGCAAAAAAAGGAACATGGAAGCATGGTTATCATACTGGGCACTTGGCCAGATCGACCCCAAATCTACCCAAGACGACATTGTTTTGACATCATTTTAAACAAAAAAATAATAATCATAAAACAACCCTTTGTTAAGTCATGTCAGGTCAGGTTTAATAACCATGCCAGGAATCAATTATAAAAGGGGGTGAGACTAAAAGCAGAGGGTGTCATTTGAACTTCAAGAATATTAGATTCAAGTCTTGTAAGGAAACAAATTCAGTAAATTGAGGAGCATAAACAATCGTTTCAAGACCATCAAGACGTGCCCTGCTGCACAAAACCTAGATTTTCTGATCCCTTCCACAGGTCACCTCAGAGGTTTTAGGTTTGTATGATTAGGGACTTGCCATCAATAGACATTAGACAATATCCTGATGCACCACCGACTATTGGCCAATTCCAAAAGGTCCATATGAGGTAAGACTTGAGAAAGAAAAACATCCTTACTGTATTACGAAATGTGTATATTCCACTTTAATTTTCAGAAATTCTAGGGTCCTGAGTACCTCTCCACCGTTATCCACATGTCTTTGTATTGTTCGAGTTAAACCGAAAAACTGGGTCAAAAAAAGCAGTGAATTTGCAAAGAAGAAATTAAATGCTCAATGAGATGAATTTAATTTCCTAAGCGTGGGCAACTAATCAGTTCAAAAGTCCATGGATGTAGCCCCACTTTACAACCTCAATACAACATAAAGAGAGTACATCCATGTGACCTACATGGCTGTCTCAATTTCAAAGCTAAAGCTTAGAGCACAAAACCAAAACCAAATCCTTTCCAATCTCAATCTTCTTCTTCAGATGCCTCTCTCAACCACTACAACAAAGATGAATATAAAATGTGAACTCGCACGTTATATGATGCAATAATAGCATCATGCGTCAAGTTTAGGGGAGCTATCCAATAAAAGAATAGTAGTATAAGAAGAAGAAAAAAATGTTTGGCAAAGATTTCAATGACTTAAGTATTCATAGGCTGCAATCCAGAGCTCATCCAACTCTATATGTGCACGTCCTCTATCCTTCTAACTCTCATAGTAGCATGGGCAAACAATCATGCATGATTGATGGAACATATCAGAGAGGGAGTTATTAAGGCCCAGAGCTTCTCTGAATTTATTTACCAGGCTGTGACTATGAAGGCTCCTACTTGTGTGAGAAACAGGATAGAACCCGTGACAGCCAACACAGACAATTGGCATCCAAGCATGGAAGATGCAGTGTGATTGCATATGTAACTAATTCATTAAACAGTAAGGTTAGAGTATTAAATCTTACTTGAATGAGTTTTTCTGACTGCTTGACAAAAACTTTATCTGATTCTTCAGCATCTTTTTTCTCATCAGCCCACCTCAATATGGCATCCTCTTCTAAAATGTCTTTATCATATAAAATATGCAAAATCTGAGAGAAAATCATATGACCCGATCACCAACATGACAAACAACAGTTTACATTCACCTATTGAAGCATCAATAAAGATTTTTTTTTTGGATCGAGGCCAGCATATCAGAAGTTATTAATGCATAGAGATCAATAAACATAATCCAAGAAAATAAAAATACCTGGGAAAAATGGGGCGAGAACTCCTTAACAGATTCCAGACACATTTCTTCAAATTTCATTATCACTTCAATCTGTACAAGTGATATCAAGTTAACACCCATGGACAACTGAGGGAACTGTTTATGAAATGAACTATCTTATCCATCCAAATTCTTCATGAAAGCAACAATCAGAACTATTTTAAAGATTTCTTCAAGTGAGAAATCACCTTGGCAGTCAGAGTGCATGACAGGAAGAAACAGAATAAGTGATTTAGCGGGAAAACATATCTGTTTTCCCTATAAATTAATAAATGGAAGTAAAACTCCAATATTCACTCCAATAGTAGGATATTATACAGAAGTAATAAAAAGATTGTCAATAGAGAACGAATATATAAAGATTTGAATGAGGTTTCTCTCTGAAAAGATGATATAAGACTGATAAAAGATGATGAAAGATATGTAAAGAATGGCTAGTCAAGAAGATCAACAATGCAAACCTGGTCATCTATTTCCTTTGAATAGAACTTTAGAAGGTTGTTCCATGCATCTATAATGCTTGCTGCATTTTTTCGCAATTCACCTGAAAGGTTACATGAAATATTAATTGAAGCCACAGAGTTTGATTCATCCCTCCTACCCAACAATAAGAAAAAAGAAATAATAAAAGCAATCACAATTGTGAAGGGGTTAGAAGCAGGAATTAGTTTTCAAATCATGACAGATTCAAAGCATCATTTAATGTGTTCCATCCTACCTTGCCTAACAAGCAAAATGAAATAGGTTAATCGTTATGCCCATAAAATATTACCCCTTATCTAGAGATATTCACAAAATTTCCAACGTATTTTCACTCATCAAGAACAAATTATTGTCTCAGATCATTCATAGAAAAGAAAATAATTCACTTGCATGAATGTGTAGTACAATATGGCACAAGTACAGAAGTATTTACCAGCAGTAGCATGTGGAATCTCTAATGCCTGTTTCATCATTGCATAAAATATTGCCCCAGCACAGTCTGCGGATGTCATGTTGTATGACAACCTAAAAATTGAAATGGGAAATGAAATTAAAGATAGAATGCATAACTTTGAGCAATTATATGTTGTTGATAATATTAAACAGAAAAGGGAAGATAAAAATAAAAATGGTTAGGCAATCAAGAGGAAAGGGGTAAAAACACATCATCCATATTAAACCTCACACAGGCAAGGCTAAGATGAAGGTTTCAGACAAATTAGTTCTATCAATTCAATATTTTCCAGAATGCAACCATTCTTCCAAACTTTTTCCTTCAATGAGTTCAAAGGATTAGGTTTGAAAGGTTCACAAGGTTAATAATGCTAAAGAGGATGAAAAATATAGCGATAATTTAAAAATTGACTAGCAAAACAAATGTGTCGAATATTTGATACATTATGGGAGACATGGTTATGAACTACTTGTCCACTATTCAGAAGCAGTAGAGGAAGAAGCAGAGTTAAACAGGCAATAATACCTGTTCATGAGCCAAATACAACAGTCCCTTACAATATTTAATATCACCTTATTTATATGTATTTAAAGAATTTTATAGAAAATATAATTTAATAATCACTCATCTAGATAAAATTATGAGCTTTTTATATATCATTACTCACATTTTATGTGAAAGTTTGTCCATCCTACATCTAATAGAAAGTTATGAAGAGAAGACTACTAGTTGAACAAGACTGAGTGGTGTTACAGGTTCAAACAAAGGTCAAAACAGGATCTTAAAATGAAATAAAAAATAATAATTAATACTAATCACAGAATTATTGACTATATCAGCCATTTATCGAATTCCGTTTACCAAGGGGATTCCAACTGCCTCCTATTTCAGCCCTGGCAGATGATGGTAACAAAGCCACTCAAAGGTTCAAAACTCAAACATTATTTCTTCTATTGACTCGGGAAAGGCTAGGCATCATGACATGTACAGTTTTGTGCATGAAAACAAGCAAAAACACTAAATCAAATGGTTCAGTGCAAGCTTTCAGCCAGAGACACAAACCTGGGATCTTTTATGTGTTTCAATAGACAATTGATAATAAGCCTTTATTAAATAAATTATTTAAAAGAAATAAACTAAAAATCAGAATAAGGTATTAGTAAGCCAAAAGAGGTAACCAGAGGAAGGAGAACAGGTTAAAAGGTAGAAAATTATCAACTTTTGACGATGAGTCTTCATTATACACGTGTAGATTATTATGTATGAAAATGAACTTAATAAACTTATTTACCCTGTAAAGTATTGATAAATAGGCATCTGCATTATGAGCATCAATACGAGATCTATGTTATGGGTCCAGTTAAGAAAACAAAAATAATCTAACATACCGCAGAGAGTTCATTTCAAGAATTACATCAGGTACTTTGATATTCTCATTAACAGCCCTCAAAAAAGTTGCTTCAACCTGCAAAACATAGTGGAATATTCAAGGTTTTGTGGGAACTATCAGTGAAATTTTTGCTGTCATCCAAATGCTGCATGATTTTCACCTCTTTCTCGTAGTAAATGGAATCATCTCTGGAATCTTCAGCATCATCATCTTCAGAATCAGTACCATTACGACCAGGCTTCAACTCCCCAGAAGTTGAGAGAGCATTTCCATCTAGATTTAAGAATTCCAAATCATCCTCCAAAGATTGAGTGGCCTCAGCAAGTTTATCAGCAGGAATGGGTGCAACTGAATGTCTCCATTCTTCCTCGTGACCTCCCTCACATATTGACCAAACATGGCCAACACCACCAGGCCCAAGCTGAAAACTCATAAAAGATATCAAGAAAGAGCAGAAACATATTCAGACTAACAATAGCATATGATGATTATCAGATTACAATAGCAAGGCTCAACGCTGTGTTTTTTTTTCTTTTTGAGGATAGAAAAAATATGTTATTAGATAAGAACAGTAAATTCATAGAGATGAAGGACGAGAATTCTGCCAAGGCAGATATACAAAATCTGAAACAACAAAATGTGAATGACCCAGCTCACAGTTTTTCTACAAACTTCATGTCTGTTATTACTAGGAAAACTCTATACGCATTTCTCGATGTGAACCTTAGCCTCAACCCCAAATGACTGGTGTAAGGACAGCATCTGTGACAGAGGGTTGTGAAGTGCACTAAGAGAAAATTTGAATTCATAACTTAATCTGACCAGCATCCCATTTGCTTGCCAAAGAAAAGGAGAAGCAGGTGACTAATAGGTAACACACTTTTTACTGAGAAGTAACAGATTAGCATGCCTAAAAACCCTGTCTCATTGTATAATTAGAGTGAGGAATTGGTTCCCCACAGATAAGCAATAATTAAATGTGTAGTCTTTGCTGTAGAAAATTATTAAGATTTACTCAATTCCATCACCCAAATAAATACAATAGCTCTTGTCAGCATCTTGCGCCCTCTGCACAAAGACTATATAAACTCACTGATAATGGAAATCATACAACTAAACTAGGAATTATAATAAATCATCCCACAAAATTCCATTTGCCTTTCACCAAAATGCTACAGAGTCACAAGACCAAATGGCCATGTGATCTAAGTCTTTAAGGATTATTACAATTCAGACTCTCCTGAACTACTGTTTTTCAGCAGGCAAAATAAGTGTTGGAGCCAAAAGTCAAATAGCACTGACATATGAAACTTTAATCACTATCACATCCCTCCCAAGTATTTGATACCATGGAGAAACCTTGTTAAGCAAGGTTGAAATCAAAATTCCATTTATTTTGGCACATTTTTCCCTTGAAGAGAACTTTCCCCGCTCTCATTACAAATTATTTTCACATAAGATACTTTTAATGAAAGGGAAAGAGGAGAGGAATGATAAATCTACAATCAGGCATATAAAACACAACTAAGAGATAGCAATCTCAGGATCATACAGAAACCAAATTTGAAAGCTCACCTGTGATGCAGGCGTCTCAGACATCATTTCCCTATTTAACGTATCCATAGTACACGTAATTGCTGCATATTACACAAATCCACTTATACATTAAGGAATAGAACTATTGTCTCTTCTTCAATATATTCAATTGTTTCATCCTGATAAAATGCAATTCTTGTGCATAACATATCCCCAAAAAATAAAGTGCATCCCTATCAAACGCTGCAGATAGAATATAAATGACAACAAGATGAATAACATCTACCTCAAGAAAAGTAAGACTACAACGTAAATAGTGAAGACAAACGTGTAAAGCTTGTTTCATGCTGATGTAACGTCAATAAAAAAAAAAAAAACAGAACAATATAGCAAAGCTGAAAATACAAGCTACAGCAGGTAAAGCACCAGAGCTTACAAGAATCTACGGTTCCACTGCTATTATCAGCATACTCCAATTCTTCATCACTATCTTCCACAGTTGGCTGCTGATATAAAGACACCTTTGAATAGGAAGGGACAATAAACTGCTGTCCAATCACAACCTGGAGAACAAAAAATATTAATAGAAACACCTTGAGAAAAGATTGCATACATGGATTTTCAATGAATTGTAATTCATAAAGACACCATGATAATATTCAATAGACACATATAACAAAGAAAACATAGAAATGGTATTTTTCCTATTGCATATACAAGAACTAGTTTTGCATGAATCATTAAAACTAAATGATTCTCATAGGAGATTAAGCCTAAGCAAACACCCCCCACCCCCTCCTCCCCAGATGTTATTTATTTATTTGTGGTCTGGGGTGGAGGGGATATTATAAGTAAAAACTTCCAAAAGGGAGTGTTAACCTAAAATAAGGCTTACAAAGAGAAATAAGTCCTGACCATGAAACAGGTTTCTAAATTTCACAGCAAATATCGATTGAAAAACCTCATGAAACTAAAGAAGGCAGAAATGGTCACTAAATCATAAAGACGCCATAAGATTATTCAATGAGCATGACACAAACTTAGACATGTTACTTTCCTAATGCATGCCCAAGAAAATAATAATTCTCATAGAAGAATGAAAAGGGGATTTTTTACATTACCATCTCCAACGTCATCACTGCGAGGCATATATTTCAGGGAAAAGGGTTGTAAGTGAAAACTTCCAAAGGAAATAGCCTAAAGCAAATTTTATGAAGAGAAATAACTCCTCATTAAAAAGAAAGTTTAAAATTTTCACAAAGTAGGTGAGGAATACATGACCATGCCAGCTGAAAATGCAATATAAACTATAGAGAAAAACACAATTACATCATAAAACAATTTTTGGACCTGATAAACTTGAGAGACTTTATGCTTAATTAGTAAACAGTAATTTAATCAAAAATCATTTCTTGTACAAAATCCTTTGAGTTATTTACGGCAAATTAAAACCATGTTATCTGTTCTTATAGAAAACAAAAGTGAAATGCTCAAGCCATGCCCCATCTTATTTAATCAACATTTCAATCCTTAGCAGAAGCATTCCTAAAATAAAATCTTTTTAGTTCAAGTTTCATGTCCAACACGTTTATCAGCATGTGCATCCACAAACTTAGGTAACATACCAAGTTCAAATGCAACAAAAGTCTCATAAGGGAATTCAGCTAAAATTAAACAAAAAAAGAGGAGTTTTAGTTATTACATTGAAAGACAATACCACGCCAGGTTCCAATGCTGCTCCCGATTTTATTACCACTCCATCACATATTATTGCGTGCCTTATGTCACAGCCATCTTCAATAGTGACGCTATCCCATATATAGGAACCTGTTATTGAAACATTTGATCCAATTGAACACCCTTTCCCAATGACAGAATTCGAAATATTGGAGTTGTTCCCAATTCTAGTGCCTTTTCCAATAACAGTAAAAGTACCGATACGTGCAGAACGTGATTGCTCAATTTCTGCCAAAAATCAAAGTCATGAAATAGCTGTCAGCAAAATGATTACAAAAAGATGAGCCAAATGGAAATCATAACTAGTTGGTACTCTCAATGAGATAATGTGTTGATAGGGAGATGGTTAGGTGGGGAAGATACCATGTAAATAATGAGAACAATCACAATAAATAATAATAAGTAGGAAGAAATACCATGTTATCTTCTCATTGTGGAAAACCACTTCACAGTACAAATAAATAGACAGGCTATAGGAAATGAATAAACGATCCATCAGAGCCATAAAACATGCTTGATGTTTCCAACACTGAAAAAATACACTAGTTCTACTACCTAATCCTAGTCAAAGCACTAGGATTTCTTACGTAAGAAAAACACAAGGAAAAAAAGCACAACTATTATGATGAAAAATAGCAAATTACAAATGGAGAACAAGAAAGCATCCTTTTACTGAAGAAGAAAAATAAGGGCCCCAGAGCAAAGAGCTCCCAAATCCTTTCAATAGTAGAACAAAAAAACCCTGAAAACAGCCCCAAGCAGAAGACCATGAGGAAGCTAAGAACAAACCCACCCAGGAAGATGACAATACAGTTTAGAATTTAGATAAAGACTGATTCTCAGATCTTATTCCAAATGTAACCTTTCTATATTTTTTTTTTCCCATTCTTTCTTGTGCAAATCCTCCAATGCATCGATAACAACTCCTTCAACCTGCTCAGAATAACCCATTACACGGGAGGAAACAGGCTCCCAAAAACAAATTAATTAATACAGATGGATCAACTAGAACATAATTCAATCCATCCAGTATAGGTGTGCCAGCAAAAACATAGATCTTGGTAATCAGCAAATAAAATGCAACACAGGATTGCTATTACTAACAATCAATTTCAAATAAAGGGGCAGGGAAATTTAATTACAATAAAATATATAAAGCATGTTTAACATCCATACCTGATGCTCGGTACATCCCTTCTCTTTCAAGATGAGTGGCAGAATTTCCAGAAAACATCACATCTGGTACAAATGGGTAAGTCCACCTTTGAATTATGTCCTTGCTGATAGTGTCATAGCTTCGATAGTTATCAATCCTAGCCGCATAACTTGAGTGAATTTCATGAGTGAATATTTTGTAGCCCATAATCTGAAGCACAGAAATACTGGTCATAAAATAGAATGAAAATTATCATAAAAATTACAACACCAACAGAAAAGATACATTCAATGGAAGATAGTGAGAAAAGTTACAGGTGAAATAAGAACTCAGGAAGTAAAAATCTTGATGTTAAATTTATAATAAACTTGCTACGATGTGAATTTAAAAAAAAAAAGTGAGACGAGATATTGCAAAAAGAAATAAACGTCCATGAATAAATAAATGAAGAGAAATGACTTGAGTGCATCATATCACAACAAGAACAACATTGAATAAAAGTGAAGATTATAGTCTATCATGAACTCTCTTCTTGCAACTCACAGATAGAGCACTTTTTACTTTTTTTGGATCGGTAACATGCAAAAGCATCCATATAAAATTATGAAATTATTTTTGACAGGTAAGAGAAAGAAATTAGTGGTTAGCTAAAA
This sequence comes from Populus euphratica, assembly GCF_000495115.2. Lineage (NCBI taxonomy): Eukaryota > Viridiplantae > Streptophyta > Magnoliopsida > Malpighiales > Salicaceae > Populus > Populus euphratica. Next base: position 10,187 of record NW_011501258.1, on the reverse strand, counting down.
TGAAAACTTGAACCTCATGAATTAACTTGAACCTTATTAATTAAGGTTGAGAAAGTTACAATATAAGCCCGGGATTGAGCTAAGCTTTTTGTTTGAGAGGTGTTGTGCTTAAGCTGTAAGATTGAAGATTATGTAAACATGCTTCTTACCTGTTTAACTTGAAACTGTACATGTGCATCTGTGTGCTCATTGTGTGGTGCTGTGAGTAATTAAAACTCATAATCTCATAGATAGGATGTGTATATACATGTAATCATGCATATTATCTCTAGTGAGAGTGCATTTAAAACCCTACAAAAAGACATGCAAGAAAAGAGCATACATCATCAACCAGCAATCCCTTTACAAAATGACGGCGTAGGTGTTGATAGTCAAAGTTGTCAGTGAAAAGACTGAGAACTTCCTGGGAGCAGATATCAATATAACAATCCTGTAAATGACAAAATAATACTTTGGTGAGTAGTGATAAACAAAATAATCCACACCATGGATCTTAATCCTGGAAATTAAAATAAAATCAAAATATAAATGAAAAATTAATACTTTGGTGAGTAGTGATAAACAAAATAATCCACACCATGGATCTTAATCCTGGAAATTAAAATAAAATCAAAATATAAATGAAAAATTAATACTTTGGTGAGTAGTGATAAACAAAATAATCCACACCATGGATCTTAACCCTGGAAATTAAAATAAATCAAAATATAAATCTCAATCCATCAAGTGAAAAATAAACTACGGTGGTCATTGCATGGACAAGAAGTAGATCAGGGATTGAGAACACAAATCCAAGGGACACACCTGCTTGTCATTGTGGAGGCAAATGGAAGGATTATCACCAAGCAATGCATTGTCAAGAGGTATAATCCCTCTCAAGTTGTCAGTCTTTTCCTCATAGAAAAGAAGCTGTTTTGTCTGAGGATCTATTGCCAGAAAAAGCTCATCAGTACCAAGCCGTGATTGATGGGTAATTGGAGATAGTTTTGACTGTTTAATAACCATAGTCATCACAGCATTACTGTCTTTCTTCCTTCTCTCTTTATGTTCTTGAATCACTTGTGTGAGAGACATGTTGCTCACTGTATCCCCACTAATAAGTATAAAATCTCCGTTTATCTTCAAACACCAAAAATAAAAATTAAAAATAATCAGCACATTGATGAGTAAACCAAGACAAAACAATCAATTGGTACCCTGCTGCTATGGTTGGTCTAATCTCCATAGACCAAATCTAGGCTGCAACAACTACTCAAGAATTTGACTGCGAGCATAAACATGACAATCATACAAAGAAAATCAACACAAAAAGTTACTATTCTAGCTTCAAAATCACCAAATCAAAAACACACCACCTCACATATTAACAAACAAGCAATCACATTACAAAAATCAATAACAAAACCAAAGCTGATATCATACAAACTTTCTGAAAACATAAAACATACAACAAGCCACTAAAATTCACGGCCACAACGATAATCAACAGAAATTTTTCATGACTACTTCCTTAACTAACTAAGAAATAAACTATAAAGCCAATTATTCAATTCAAGATTTTTTAATAATTTAGTCCCCACTGAATAGGAAACGAGTGAAAAAAACATACCACATTGCGCTCGTAGATCAATCGCAGAGCGTCGCCAGCGCTAACAGAATTATGAGACTCGATAGTTACAACGGAGAAATTCGGCTGCAAAATCCACTCGGATTTCTCCAAATACTCGATAACTTGTTTAGAATGCGCGCAACAGAAAACAAAAACCTCCTCAACTCCAGCAGATTCTAGCCACGCCAATGTGTAATCTATCATCGGCACATTCACCAACGGCAGCAACACCTTCAACAAAACCGAATCAATCGTTTCAAAAAACAATGAACAAATACATGTATTTTATATGCGTATTTTCATACGTATGTGCACGTACTTTAGGGCGTTCAAGTGTGATTGGACGGAATTTGGTGGCAAAGCTATCGGCTAGGAGGATGGCTTGGAGCGGGTGACGGGTGAGGTCCTCTGTATCCTCGGAAACCCTAGCTGCCGCACCCTTTCTCTGTGGAGGCATTTTTTGTTTTGCTCTCTTTTCTTCTCTGCTTTAGGTTGTGATTGCAAAGGGGAAGTGATTAAGGAAGGTAATTAATAATTAATCGATTATGGTTTTTGAAAAACCCTGCTACTGCACTGTCACTGTGAGTTGATCAAACCCCTGTAGTATTTTTGGAGAGGACATTGCAGGGGAGGATTTGTAGTTTGGGGGTTTGGTTCTCTGTGGTTGGGTTTATAGATGGTTTTGCGTAAGCTGATAGAAGGTACACGTGGAATATCTTTGTGTCGCGTGTTTAGGGATTTGAATTTGAAGAAATAGGATTAGAGGTTTGTGTATTGGACTTTGAAGAAATAGGATTAGAGGTTTGTGTATGGGGTGTTGGACCTCAGGCTCGAGTTTTATGGATGTGAGGTTTGATATTTGGGCTTGTGAGACTTTGGGCTTTTTAAGAAATGTATGTGGGCTTTATTTGAGGTACCAGGTTCGGGACGAAAGGGGGATTTTGAAGTAAAAATATTCCTAAAAAATTGGATTATAAAAAATTTAAATTTTAGACAAATGTACTCCCAAACTCATTTTAAAATATTTTTTATGTAAAAATATATTAAAATATTATTTTTACATCAATACATTAAAATAATTTGAAAACACCTAAAAAATATTATTATAAAATAAAAAATTAATCTTTTTTAAAAACATTTTTGAAATATAAAAATAAATAAAATGAAACATGGATCACCACAACTTTCATTGTTGATATCATCAGTACAATGTGCATTCCGGTGCTTGGTAAAATAAAAAATTAATCTTTTTTAAAAACACTTTTGAAATAAAAAAATAAATAAAATGAAACATATATTACCACAACTTTCATTATTTTTTTAATATCAGTAGTACCATGTGCATCCGGTGCTTGGTCTAGCGGTGGAAAGAACATGTCTCTTTCCACTGCACCTGGGTTTGAGCCCTGGCGTGCATGTCTGTCATCCCCGCGGTGACTTACATGTCTATTGGGTTTACAGGGTATTCAGTGAGCCGTGGGGATTAATCGTAGTGTTCGCAAACTGACCCGGACACCCCACATAAATCAAAAAAAAATATATATATATATCATCAGTACCATGCTGTCAAAAGTATTAAAAGCATAATAATAAAGGTTATGTTTTAAAGTATTTCTTATTTAAAAATAAATTAAAATGATAATTTTTTATTTTTTAAAATTTATTTTTAATATTGTTATATTAAAATAATCTAAAAAAATTATTTTTAAACAAAATAAATTCAAATTCTAAATAAACAGCATTTCCAAGCACCCTTCAAACTTACATCACCACAACTTTATCATCGTGATTCTCATTATCTCCATTATCAATGTCCTCACAACTACTTTCATCAGTTTATTTTAACAACCATTGATAGAAAAAAAAAAAACTATCTTTTTTTTTCTCAAGAAGATAAATGTGCTTCAACAATCCTTCCCAGTAAACCATCTATCCTTCCGTAACCCAACACGTCACGTATTGGACCAAGCCATTTGAGGTTAATCGTGTTCAATTTGAGCTTAAACAAGTCCCGTACGTGACATGAGTTTGATTCTTTCAAATTGATAAAGAACATAAATCATTGGAGGGTTGACATAGGTTATTTTTTAATCCTTAAAGATCAAATCAAAGGATACTTTAATGTCTTTTTATCCTTTATACCATCTTCTTTACCTGTAGTGTATTGACTGCTAATTTAGACTTCAAATGCATTCCTTGAGGCTCGTTCATGGTAGAGATCAAGGCCTAACGTCTAAAATGTGTATTTCATAACTTGTCCATAGATAAATGATGACATCTTTCCGTGTTTTTTTTTTAAAAAAAATTATTAAAAATTAATTTTTTTATTAGATTATTTTGATCCACTGATTTTAAAATTATTTTTTAAAAAATAAAAAATTATTTTAATATATTTTAATATAAAAAACACTTTAAAAACTAATCATAGTTATATTTTTAAATAGATTGATATGTTTTAATAATATTTTTTTATTTTTTAAAATATATTTTTAACACAATTCAATAATAAATAAAAATTAAAGTAAAAAAAATTGAAAAGCATAGTTGAACCGTATGAATAAACAGTGCTAAAGAAACTAAAAAAAAAAAAAAACAGGGGGAAAGAAATGCAAAGAAAAGACTTCCACCTTCTTCTGTTTTTTGATCTCATCGACAGTTGACAATTGACAGTGTCTGCATAATGTCAAGCACAATAATTTAGAACATGCGAGAGAGAAAGGAGAAGAAACCCAGAAATTTTTAGGTGCATAGAAAATAATTAGAATATTTTCGCTCAAGCTCGAAAATATTTTTATTATTGTTAATTTTTTTTTTGCCTCTCTCTCTCTCTCATGGAATATTATCTTTTGTTGAGAAAGCATTGGCAATTATTATTTTTATCACTATAAATTTTTTTAAAGAAAAGCTTGGACTGTTATTAAATCCTGACTTTAAATTAACATATTTGTTTTCTTGGACTGTTATTAAATCCTGACTTTAAATTAATATATTTTTTTTATCAAAAATAATTTTTTTTAAAAAAAAAACTATTAACAGGTATTTTAATATAATTTTTTTAAAATCAATTATAATTACACTCTCAAACAACTTCTATATGTAAGTTCAACTGAAATAATTAAGACATGGTGCAATGGACCGACTTATCATCATCATTTCCGTTTTACAATTTGCTGTTCATGTTGTTAGTATTATCCCTTTACATACAGTATATTATCAATTGTCGATAGTGTTATTGTTAATTTAACAACTCCAAACTGTGGCCTGCCTGCCTCTGAATACATACAACAAATTTATTAAAAGCACAGAGCAAAATTATTCATGTTTTACAAAGCATCAATATAAAAGAAATGGTTTTAGATAAATAAATTTAATGAGCTAGAAATATTTTCATAACACTTCAAGTGGTTGGAATTTTTCAAAAAATATAATTAGAAACAGAATTTCAAACAAATAAAAATAATTTTATCAATTCTATAACCGATAAATTCAATAAAATAACTAACTCATAAAAAAAATTTAATTATTGAGAGTTATTTAAGTAAAACATGAATCACTAGGATAAACTAGATTAACTTTTTTTAGATAGTATAATTTATTTATTTTTTAAAAAAATTTAATGTTAATCAGATCAATTTTGAACCGGGCTATCCACGGTCGAGCAAATTATTAAAAATATGATTAGATGAGCCGGGATTTATCAAGTAAATGTCTAATTTGATTGAATTATAAATCAGATAGATACGGGTCAAGCTCAGATTCCTTACTTTTCTAGAAGAACCTACGCATGTTTGTTTTTTTCACAACGTTAATTACGTCCGAGACCTGTCAACAGATCGGTGCAGAGAACATGGTCAGCAGTACTAATTTAATAAGCACAGAAGCTGCCAAAGATTTCTCCCAGCCAGCTAATTAACTAGATCCGATCCGATCCGATCCGATCCAATCCACATCTTCATTTTTCGTTTTCACATTGCAGCAAGCCCGACAGCTTATCAGACATACAATAACCAGTGCAGATTATCACATCTGCAGTTGCACAGCCAAGTGTATCGGAATAGCTCAAGCTTCTTGTCCGAAGCCTGCTGGCAACTTGGGGGGGAATTTTTAGAATAGCTCAAGCTTCTTGTCCGAAGCCTGTTGGCAGCTGGGGAGAAAATTTTTAAATTTTATATTTTCTAACATGGTAATATTAAAAATATATTTTAAAAAATAAAATATATTTTTTTAAAATTACCAATAATTTGAAAATTTATCGATTATTCAAGCTCATGGACTGTCAATCAGATGGTATTTTATTCACCACCGGGAATCACCAATCCAGTTTCTTAACGTGCACACCAAAACAAGGGTAGATTATAATTTAATTACGTAAGTTACTGATTAATTAATCAATCTTTGTTTAATAAAAACAATTGAATAATCCATTATTCAGTGCTAACCACTCCCAGTTTAATGTCATTTCAAGAGTTGTTCTAGATTTTGTGTGTCCAGCATCCCAATTTATGGTGTGTATTTTTAAAATATTTTTTTGAATTGAAATATATTAAAAAATATTTTCAGAATTTCTTTTTTAATTTTGACACCAACAAGATAAAATTATCAAAAAAATATATAAAAAAACATCAGTTTTATTATCAATAAATTTTGGTAATAACTTATTTCACATGCCAGAGATAGAATTGTAAATTATAAAATAATTTATATACATGATATTTATTACTGGTGAACATATCATTTTTGCATGCATACAATACTGTATAAAAAAAGCTGCATATATTTACCAGAATTAAAACTTTTTTCTCAAAACCGAGGATAATCATAATCGACTAGATTTGTTCAGCCTTCTTACAAACTATCTGTGACAATACTATTTATGAATTATAATAATATTAAAATAGTATCTATCAATCAATTTCTCAAGGTGACAGTAGAGTGCAAGAAACACGGTGCACCCATCTTTGTCAATGCCCTTGTTTTTTTACTTTCTTCGTGACACCGGAGGAGAATGTCAATTTTGCCGTTAAAAGCGCTTCCTTGTCTCTGAAGTTTCTAAAACCCGATTTTTTTTTATTATAAGTATTTAAATTAATTTATATGTATTTTAATTAATTTTTTATAATTTTATAATTAATTATTATATAATTTTTTTATGATCATCAGTAGCACTTAAAATGATAATTTTTTTAAAAAATATATCTATTATATGATTAGTTGAGTTATACATTTTAAAATTACAAAAAAAACCCAATCAACTCTTAATGTGAGTCGTGTTTGTGTTTGATAATATAGTAAGTTGTTTTACCTAGTATTTTTTATTTTTAAAAATAATATATCAAAACAATATAAAAGTATATTTTTATAAAAGAGACGATTTACTTACTTGGTAGCAGGATTCCACAACGTGGAGTGAGTTGGACATCTCCCGGCACGGCTCTCGCTCGACAAAAATCATTGCCAAATTTCAAAAATCAAAGGGCAATATTATATATTTTTTTATAAAAGAGACGGTTAATTAGAGCTGTATTCAAATACAGAACTGCAAGTTAGGCAGCTGGGTAGGTCTGGACAAATGCACAGGGGGGAGGTGTCGTCTTCTTTCCCAGAAGAAGTGCATGTAAAAAGTAAGTAAATCGCCATCATGCAGGTCTAGGAAAAGAAAACTGAACTTTAACTTTATATTGATAGATCTGTGACAACCAATCCTCTCCAGGGAGAGGTTGTTCTTCATGAGACTTCCATTGATTTTTTTTTCCAGCCCCATGGATCTGAACCACATGCAGCTCCTCTTAGTTAATGATGCTGCTGGGTGGTATGGCCCGTGAACGTTACCTTACGTTCTTCTTTCTTTCTTTTTATTTATTAGGTTGATATAAATATCTTTTTATAAGTATATGTATATGATGATTACTATTAGAATGGATAAATTAGGCTTAATATTCTTTTTAACAACGAATTAGTATAATTATTAATTACATTGGATATGATATATCTATTTGACGGTGTGGTAGCTTTTAGTTTTAGAATTTTTTTAAAAATCTACTTATTTTTTAAAAAATACCAAATTAATTTTTTAGTGTTTACAATAATTTTGATATAATGATATAAAATTTTATTTGATATATTTCTAGTAAAAATACATATTTAAAAAATATTATCTACCACAATACTGAACAGATATAAAATACTAACTTTAAACAACTTTTATATAAAATGTAAATAAATTCAATTCAAAATAATTACGAAGAATTGAAATATTGAATCCAAATAAAAAAAATGATAAAAAATATTTTTTTTCTTATGATTTTTTTTGTTTTTTTGGCTAACAAAATGGAAGGAAATTTACACCAAATATATGCCAAATAAATGTGTATGCTTTTTTTTTTTATGACAAGAATATCTAAACACAATGGAATCCTTTTTCTAGTAGGGCTAAATTCAAAGATTACAACAAATTAATTCTCTCTTGTCTATTCTAATTAATTCAATGGTGCAGTGGGTGTTTGACATTGAGATTAAATTTATTTTTATTAATTTTTTTTTAAAAATTAGTTTTTATAAACTATTTTAATATACTAATATTAAAAATAATTTTTTTTTTAAATAATAATATATTTAAAAAATATATTTTAAAAAATAACTTGTATCACACCATATTAAGCCCCGAGGCATGAAGGACACCTCTTTTCCTTAATTCAAGCAATCAATAAAAAAAATCAGACCTTTGTAACGTCTTCTCCATTCCATCCCTTTCGTTATATTCATTAATAACAATAATAATATGCCCAAAACACATTAAAGATGCATTCATTGTGAATTAATAATCATGCCAGATATATGATTAAGAAGAATGCAGTCCACAACCTCCCTTCAAGAATGCGATAGGGCAATAATCTGCAGTGTTTACTGTACACAAGAAGAAATTAATTACATGCCGGCTTCCATGCTTGCTTCTCCTCTATACAACATAATACAGGGAGATGAACTGGGTTGAAGTGAGATTTTAATGTATTTATATGATAGAATAATTTCATGGTTTAGGATTAATGTATTTAAGTGATAAAATAATTGCACTAAGTTTCAAGTTCAACAGAAAAAAATATTGATGTAATAAAACCTGGTCGATTTAGTTGGTTTTTTGATGATTCAACCAACTTGTCTAACTTCAATTACATTAATTTTAAATGATAAAATGCAGCTCCTCTTAGTTAATGATGCTGCTGAGTGGTATGGCCCGTGAACGTTACTTTACGTTCTTCTTTTTTCTTTTTATTTATCAGATTGATATAAATATCTTTTCATAAGTATATGTATATGATGATTAGTATTAGAATGGATATGTTAGGTTTAATATTCTTTTTAACAGCGAATTAGTATAATAATTGATTACATTGAAGATGAAATACCGGTGAGGTAGCTTTTGATTTTAGATTTTTTAAAAAAATATATTTATTTTTAAAAAATATTAAGTTAATTTTTTTAGTGTTTACAATGATTTTCATGTGAGTATCAATTTTTTTTTGATATATTTCAGATAAAAATACATATTTAAAAAAGTATCATCTACCACAATACTAAACAAATATCAAATACTAACTTTAAACACTTTTTATATAAAATGTAAATAAATTCAATTCAAAATATTTACTAAGAATTGATTGAAATATTGAGTTCAAATTAAAAGGAAATGATAAAAAAAAAAATTATGATTCATTTTTGTTGTTTGGCTAACAAAAAGGAAGGAAATTTACACCAAATATATGTCAAATAAATGTGTATGCTTTTTTTTTCATGACAAAATCATCAAACACCATGGAGTCCTTTTTATAGTAGGACAAAATTCAAAGATTACAACAAATTAATTCTCTCGTCTATTCTAATTAATTCAATGGTACAGTGGGTGCTTGACATTGAGATTAAATTTATTTTTTATTAAAATTAGTGTTTATAAATTATTTTAATATGCTAATATTAAAAACAATTTTTTTAAATAATAATATATTTTAAAACAAAAAATATTTTAAAAAATAATTTATATCACATGTCAACGACATATTAAGCGCAGGAGGCATGAAGGACAGCTCTTTTCCTTAACTCGAGCAATCAAATAAAAGAAATCAGACCTTTATAACGTCTTCTCCATTCCATCCCCTTCGTTATATTCATTAATAACAATAATAATATGCCCAAAACACATTAAAGATGCATTCATTGTGAATTAATAACCATGCCAAATATATGATTAAGAATAAAGCAGTCCACAGCCTCCCTTCACCCCCGACTTGTGCCCGCACGAATTCAAGAGGTGCATGGCATGTGTGTGTCTATATATATGTGTGTGTGTGTGTCCTTTTTCTAGCTAATTTTGTGTGTTTTGCAAGACTGCGATAGGGCAATAATCTGCAGTGATTACTGTACGCAAGAAGAAATTAATTACATGCCGGCTTCCATGCTTGCTTCTCCTCTATACAACATAATACAGGGAGATGAACTGGGTTGAAGTGAGATTTTAATGTATTTATATGATAGAATAATTTCATGGGTTAGGATTAATGTATTTAAGTGATAGAATAATTGTACC